>NC_136494.1:20249813-20264813 GCF_053919585.1 Euprymna scolopes
TCTGTCTCTCCCATCTATTTAATATACCTTGCTGAAAAGCCAAAAGCCAGTTAAAATTTAAAACCAAAATATTGAAACTCCCCCTCCTCTCCTTACCCTCTCACTTTTCTCTTTATCATCCTCTCTCCAACCCCTCTCCCTATATCAATATATCTCTACCCACACCTACCTGAATCTGCTACCCCCACACACCGAATACAATTGAATGTATCTTTAACCTTAAAAACTGAAATATTGTCAACAGCCGCCTCTCCCGCTTTTCTTTCTTTCTTTTTTCTTAAAAACACTTTTTCCAATAACTAACAACCACTTCTACGACGCCTAACGAGGCTGTTGCATCGTAAACATGGTCCAACATCTGAAACATATGTAGCCAAACAGATAAAACTGTAATTAAAAATATAACACATATTTGCTCTGCAATAGTATTGAGCACTCTCTTCAAGTTTTTACGAATTGCCAGTTTTACCAACCATATATATATATATATATATATATATATATATAGTAATTAGTAAATTAGTAACTAGCTCTACCTACATATTGAGCACTTTTGAAGTAAATACTTAAAGTTTACGCATAAATCTATACTTTCCTATATTAATTTTATGTGAGTAAATGTAGTTGTTATATATATATATAGAGAGAGAGAGAGAGAGAGATAGATAGATAGATAGATGTATATATATATATATATATATATATATATATATATATATAGATATGTATCTCTTTATATATATATAAATTTATATATATGTACTTCATTTACTCACATAAACTTATTATACTAAAGTATAAATTTATGCGTAAACTTTAAGTATTTACTTCCAAATTGCTTTATACGTTGGTAGAACTACTTAGTAATTTAGAAAATATATATGGCACTTAAGATACTCTGAATATTCCGCGTTTCATCCACTCTACGATTCATAAGCCTGAAGAATCCTAGAGTTGATGAAACGCGGAATATTCAAATATTCAGTGTAGCTTAATCGCCATATATATTTTAAAAATTATATATATATATATATATATATATATATATATATATATATATATATATATATAGGTAGGTAGATAGATAGATAGATAGATCGTGGAACTGGTACGTGCAGGTAAATGGGCTGGTAAACAGCAAATAAATAAATGAAATAAACAAACATTCAGATAGAATTCGTCACTGTATTTGCTTCTCACAACTTATTCGACTTCCAACACGCATTTCTCTCTCGTCTCTGCCAACAGGCGTTTTATTAAAAACACTGACTACATTTTATTTTCATGTGTGCAGTGGGCGGTGTGATCTCGTGCGATTCCACGACATACACCTTATAAAGCCACGGCCGCCATCTTTAATCTCTCTCTCCCATCTCTCCCTCTCTAAGATCCCACCTGAAGGTAAGTTGTATAGCTATAAACGTCGGCGTTTCTTCTTTGACTTTAAACTGTACAGTATATCAACATTATTGGGCAATATATATATATATGGATATATAGTGTTAGTCATAGTTCTATGCCGTATTTTATGTGTAACAGACATATTCACGCATGTAAGCGGAATAGTTACTTCGGACCGAGGCGGCCCTGGAATCTATGATAATAATGAGACTGAAATTAAACACGTCACTCAACTTAAGCATAGCGATTAGATCAAGGATACACTTTTATTTCATGTCTAGAACGTATTCTACTTAATCCATGAATAATACTCTGGAGAGATTTTCAACTGATGATTACAGTGACACTGGGAGTACTAAAAATTAATGAATATTTCTAGATAGGAGCAACATAATTACCTTCCTTCTACTATATTGTATCAGTTCTATCCACATCATTCATTTAATTACACTAATGAATGAATTCATTACCTCGTAAACCAGAATAATCCTAACAATTTCTTAATGAAATCTATCGTCTGCCTATTTTGTGTTGTTAATCTGTTACTGCTGTAATTCTAACAGAAAGAGTTATTCACCAACCCCATAGTTGAAAAATAAAGAAATTTTAAATATATCACTAAGCAGCAAATCTATTCACCCTTTTCTGTGTGCATAATAGTCAAGACACGGGATTCGAGTGGACAGTTCGCGCATGTGACTTATGGCAAAAATAAAGACTCAATTTAAACACACCATTCAACTTAAGAATAGGGTTTAGATCAAGGAAATTGTCTTATTTCATGTCAGCGATATATTCCTAGTTTATCCTCTTGTAAATCTTTCAACTTTTATTACGAGTGAAGCTGTGAGTACTGACAACTATTAAATGATATTGGCTGGTAAAATATGTACTTCTTGTTCTAATACTACGTGATATTTTGAAGATTATCTTTCCGTATTTGTGTTTCAATCAAATGTGTCTATTCCGGGCTAGCTGGATTTTTTCCACTCAAATTTTTTTGTGTTTAACTCCTCTTTCGTGTAGAGGGAAGCTAAAAATAAATCTGACTGACGTCACAATACTCAAAGCTAGGTCTTTGTGGTCTACCATCCATTTAAAAGATGAGGATGAAGTAATTCATTAAGCCAACATCTTCAGGATTCTTTCAAATTTAATCTGTGTATCAACTTGTTATGTAGTTGATCGGCAACAGATGCAGTCGCAAGAGAGGTGGTCAGCCATACTCTCCATAGCTCCCGAATAATGACAATTTAATATCGTGCCCAAGACAAATTCCATTTACTATTTACCCGTTTATATAAGCATACAATTTATTATAAACCAAGGATAAGAATGCATAGTATAGACCTGTGAGTTATGACAACTAATGAGTTTAAGTCAATCACTTCAGTCAACTAAAAATGGTCTTTAGATTTAGACATTTTACTTAATCTATATAAAGTATACTCTGGCATGTCTTGTAACTTATATTTATAATATGTATGTACGCCACAATCACGTTGAAACACCGGTTCTCGTCAGATACCCGAAGTTAAGCAACGGTGAGCCTGGCCAATACAAGATGAGCAACCATTTGGGAAGGCTAGGCGCTTTATGCGCTTTCTGCTTATCTCGGTATTGTTTCCAGTCATCCTGAACCTCCACTTGCGACCGGTATTCAACAAAGTCGATTCAGGAGAGGTGTGGTTAGTGATTGCGCAACTCTTGCCACAAAAATTTCCCGCGCAGGCAGTCTTACAGTGGGTATCCATAGTCTGTCAAGACTGAAGGAAGCCTTGATTTAAAGTGACTCTGCGAGTACAAACAATTACTGAATAGTTTTTCCAAGGAGAACAGTGTGGTACCTGTTCTTTTACTATGTAACATTTATTAAGTTCTCGTTCAGTATTTTGGTTCAATCGGAAGTGCTCTATTTTTGCGAGTTGAATTTTCCCACGTGAGGATTACTTTGAGTTTAGCTTTTCTTTCGTCACAAATAAAAACTATGGATCCACGTCACACTACACAAACCTAAAACATTGCGGCTTACCATCCGTTTAAATTAAGATTAGGAATTAATTTATAGCCCTATCAGCCAGTATAATCTGACCCTCGTACCGAACAAAATCTACCGCATACACCAGGTATGTGGTTGATAGTAAACTGTTGGCAAAATTAAAGCTAAACTTGACAACTTACAGTGAACCGACAGTCGTAAGCCACAACGATTTCAGAAATTTCGAACATCAGTATATTGTAAGCTTGCATAATTCATTAGCACAACCGACAGGTTAAGGTCTGAAAATTCATTTATAATTCAACGCAATGTCCTGCAGGAACACATTCAGCAGAATATTTCCTCTAATGCCGTCGTAGATTTCTCCATGAAATAATCATACGATGCATGACTATTCGGAAGAAATATGGCTTCCATTTTAGCTTTCTGTTTATGATGGTAAGTGCGGATTGAGGTCGATTAGTAGGACGCTCGTCGGAAGCTACGTGTTCAAAAGCTAATACAAATTATGCTAATAGCAAGTGTAATTTAGCAGAATCCGGGATCCGGATAATTTGAGTGCTACTAGGATCTTTCTATAATAACGCTATGGGCTAGAAACATAGAATTCTTTCGGAATTTATTTATTTTTGTATATTTTTTTAAAAATAATTAAGCATTTTTATTACTCTTTTACTAATTTTACTATAATTTGTTCTATGAATCTATACATTAATTATTGACTGCCTAAGTTTTATAAAAATCCGCAATCCCCCTCTCTCTCTCTCTCTCTCTCTCTCTATATATATATATATATATATATATATATATATATATATATATATAGTCAAGCAAATATTATTAAATACAACGGAGACATTTTGTCTTATAATTCTTTTTTTAATTTTTCAATTTTTTTTTGTGTTGGACGGACTTCGTACATGGTGTCTATGTACTTGCTGGTTTTAACACTCGAATTTTTAATCGACTTTTATTCTTAATCGACTTTTATTTTAACTCATCACTGAATATATATATATTTTAGTTTTCATTTTTAATCCTCATTTTCGCAATCCTGTATTTTTAACACCTGATGATGATTCGTGGACGAATCGAAAGCGCTCGTAACAGCAACATGTATGGATCCTTTATTAATATTTTTGATTTTGAAACAAAAAAGACAATACGAAAAATTGAAAAATTAAAAAAAAAGAATTATAAGACAAAATGTCTCCGTTGTATTTAATAATATTTGCTTGAATGAAAAAATGCTGCCTAAATATACCAATATATATATATATATATATATGTATATATATATATATATATATATATATATATATATATATATGCGTGTATGCGTTCTTCTTTCGAATTTTGTTGGATAAATTTTCCATTCGCCGAGCGTTCTTTGTTTATTTCGGCTGAAATATTGTATATTATGGCGTCCAGTGGTAATAATCGTCGTTATTCTTCTCAAGCCATTCCAATCAATTCACCCGATCGTCGTCAGGAGCGGTTGTTGTTGTTGTTGTTGTTGTTTTCTTTAATGAGGCTTGTATATTTATAGTTCGTTAATTTTTTCTCATTATTTATTTTTATCTTTATATATTGGTTATAATAGTTGGTGCAGGATAAGTATAGGTGAATTATTCATTTTTTTAATTTTTGTTTTCTTATTTTCAATTTTATTTTAGTAGTTATTATTTGAATAATAACTTGCTGCTAAAATATACAAATATATGTGTGTGTTGTTGCATATGCAGATGCTTTCCAATGTATCACAGATTATCTAAAGACAAGGATATACACACATACACGCATCCGTCACACACACACACATATATATATAAATATATATATACATATATATGTATATATACATATATATATATATATATATATATATATATATATATTATATCCTTTATTTGTTTATTTTTGTTCGCGATACTTTTGAACATATTCCATTATTTATATGAAACGACATTTCTAGCTTAGTGCGATAAGTTTTCTGTCACTAATATCCTGCTATTAGATGAGTATCGGCGTATATATTTTTTGAATAAAATGCTGTTAAACCACGCTTGTCAACTGAAAACGATAAAGCGCAGGTATCTAAATAATTACATAAGTATAAATAAACATTATATATACACATATATATATATATATATATATATATATATATATATGATTATAAATATCAAACATTATATTAAAACCTGCATACACTCATATCCGATGTTTCTGCAATCATCAGGGTGGAGAGTTTACTGTAGCTGTAGCCGTAGGATTACAACTCAGTTTCAAATAACCCCTATATATATATATATATATATATATATATATATATATATATATATATATATATATATATATATATGGAAAACACTTCCATACCCTAATCGAACCAGCGCCAAACTTCACTGTAGGAATGATATTCGTTTTCTTGTAGGCGGTGCCATCTTTCTTTAATACCTGTGCTGCTGTGTATCTTCCAGAGATTGGATTTTCGCATTGTCTGACCAGATTAAGTTGTTTAAAATTCTTGTGGTTTTTCTCCATATGTTTTAACATAATTCAATTGTTATCTGACATGTTAGCGCTTCAACAATGGAACTGTTCTTGGCGATCTTGAAAACAAAACATGTACGTGTTAAAGCTCTACTGATTGCATCTTTGATCACATAAATCTCAGCTTCTCTGAGGCCGGTTTGAATTTTACCTCGAGTTACAAAAGTGTTTCTTTGTACATTTAAAACATACTGACCCAAACCTAATCAATTAAACTAAACATATATAACGCTTGCGCACACATATTCAGATGTTTAATGACTTTTCTAAAGATATTAAACTAATGAAGGACGACAAACCTAAAACTTGAATAATATCAATATAAAAAATTTAAAAGAAACAAAAAACTGACTTAATTAATGTTAGTAGATTTACTTTTTTTAATATACATTTTCTTCCCTCTCTTTCTTTTCTCTCTCTCGCTCTCTCTCTCTCTCTCTCTCTCTCTCTCTCTCTCTCTCTCTATATATATATATATATATATATATATATATATATATAAACAAGCGGTTAGAGCACTGTAAAAATGATGGACAAATGTTTGACATTTTGCGAGATAATTTACGTGCGCTGGTCTCGTCGGTCGATCGGTAGAAATGCTGACTACCAACGCGATGGTTCTAGGTTAAATCCCCGGCTTGGGAGAGGTGCTAGTCTAACGGCACTGATTAGTTGTGATACAACGAAATAGGACTGTATGTCGATGACTACAAATATATACATACAGATATATATATATATATATATATATATAAGTGAATACATATTATTTTCACATATATATATATATCTGTGAAAATAATATGTACTCACTTATATATACCAATCCTTATTTTAAGAAGCTCAATGTAATTACAGAGCATATACTTAATAAATGACAAAGGTTTATATTCCAAACTTCATGATGTTGACTATCTTATAATTTATTCCTTTAATTTATTTGACACGTACAATTCTTGCCAGTATCTGTTTCGTAGCACAAACTCATTTATTTAATTCTTATATCAATCAGTTTGCTTAGCACCAACATGGTAAGCGCTCCAATGTCGGCCAGAGAAAACGATTTAAAAGCACTCTAAAGGCACCACTGAAGGCCTTAAATTTTGATCCGTCATTATTGGAGCATACATTTTTTCTTTTTTTTAGATGGAGCCAAGTAGCGGGCCGCTGTTCGTGACAGTGCCTGCAAATATGAAAGTTACCAAAAGGTTGCTGCAGATAAGCGCAGAAAGGACAGAAAGGACAATGGTTTGAAAGTCTCGGCATCTGCTATGATTCTCTGTTCCCACTGCGATAGGACTTCTCAAGCAAAGATTGAGCTTATCAGCCATATCTGTACTCATCGATGATGACTTCCCCACACGAGCCTACAGGATGATCAGATGGTCCTCGTCGTTTCGACGGACGAAGACACATTTCAATCAGGAAATCGATTTTACCCATAACTCATCAGAAGAAATAGCAACAATCAATCCACCAAACAGAAATAAAAGGCGTTTGGACATGATTAAAATGGGTTTATAGTGGTGGAATGGATGTTTGCTATTATGATTTAAAATCATTTCTTTTTTACATATTAGAAAACTAAGTCAAACCCAAATATCAGCTGACGTGATATTGTAAGCAAACACATACTGAAATTTAATCAACAAAATTATCATTATAATTTTTTTTTTTATTTTTCATTATTTCTGCGACTTAGTCAACCGGGCAAATTATTCCTGGTAATATATAATAATCAACAGGAAATTGATTTTATAAGAATACACATACGATCTGCATAAATTAAAATATGTTAAATTATATTGTAGGACCGAGCAACGCCGGGCTTCAAGCGAGTATATCTATAATATAAAACTGAATGTGTGTGTGTGTGTGTGTGTGTGTGTGTCTGGTCACGAATAGGCTCCTATATGGTTGACTATTTAAAAAAACTGATTACAAATAATGATAGAATATGTATCTAGACACAGAAATGGGTATGTTTGATCTGGCAGAACGGTGCTTCATTAAAATTGTGGGGTCTGCGTTCGCGTACGGTCCACAAAGTATGGAAATAAAACAATTAAAAATGAAAAAAAAAACCGTTTACAAATGTTTTTGATATAGATGTACATAAGAATACTTTGATAAGAATGCTTTAACTTGAATAGGGATGGTATAATAAAATGTGGGAGTCTGCGTTCGCGCCTGGCCTCCATAGAATGGAAATAGGTACAAACTTTAATAAAGACTTTTCCTTTCTATCTGCGTAAGTATACATTGATAAGAATGTTTTAGTTTGAAGAAATATGGTATAATAAAATTATAGGGTGTTCGTTCGCACCCGACCTCCACAGAATGGAAATATGTCACACAGTTTAACAAGTTTTTTATTAATATAGATCCACAGAATATTGTGATACGTTTTTCAGTGTGAACAGGTATGACATAATAAATTATGGGGTTTATCTATTTTATTTTTACTTTCATCATATTTTGCTTTGGTTTTGATACCCCCAAATTCGAAGCTATCTCTTTACAACCCTTCGTGTGCATACCCTATCATACTTTCATAAATCAGAGTCTATTCTCTGTAAGCTGTTTTTGATCCCAGTCAACGACGGGTACTTTTGCTAGTATATATATATATATATATATATATATATATATATATATATATATATATATATACACACAGATACTAATATGCAAATAAAAATATTTAAATAATAAATTAATAATTACGAATAATACGTCCTAAAAGTTGAGCCGACTAAGATGTAAATAAAGAGAAGATAATTCCCTCTTAATAACTCCCTCGCTAATGAAAAAATAGATAATCGACAATTATATATATATATATATATATATATATATATATATATATATATATAGTCATCCACATACAGTACTGTTTCGCTGTTTCACAGCTCATCAGTGCGGCTAGACAGGCAACCACCTCAAGCCAGGATTGAAACCCGACTGTCTGTATGGTAGTCAAGGCTCCTAACCATTACGCTATTGGCGGCCGCTGAACGAGTAGTGAAATTAACGATGTTTTGACATGTATGCATATATATGTGTTGTTTGAGTGATCTGTGTACCAGTTTTTCATATTAATATGCTGTCATTCATTACTTCTTGTCACTGAAAAAATTATACTTAAACACAGACAATTATTCACACACACACACACACACACACATATATATATATTTATCTATGTATATATAAACGTATAAATATATAAATAATTATATTTATACATATATACATATATGTATACATATACATATAGAAAGAGATTGAATATTTTATTATTTCAATCTTTATTATTTCCACTATATATATATGTACATATATATATATATATAGATTGAAATAATAATAATAATAATAATAATAATAATAATATATATATATATATATATATATATATATATATATATATATATATATATAGATGCAAATCTTGGCTTCTTTGAGTATTAATGTCCGGAATTAGATTCAGTTGATTTAATAATAGATAAGGCGATGGCCATCGTCTATCAGATGTTTATAAATATAATAAATTGCTGCGCTCATCCATGAATAATAAAGAGGAAAGAGGAGAACAGCAGATGCATGTTTTCGCTGTCACCAAAACTAGTAATTTTTCCTCGAAGGAAAAAATGTTCAAACTAGAAATAATAATAAATAAAATAAGTTTTAGATAAATCAACCGCTTATTTAGTCATTTCGCTCAATTTCTGAAACATTTAGAAACATTCAATTTTTTCTATGAGCGCACGTGTTAGCGGAGATTTAACGTTTCCCATTTACTGGGTATTATTTAATATAAATGTCATTTGATGGCCATTTTTCTCTGGCGAAGAACAAAATTTGAAATAAATCGCAACTATAATCGTATAGCGGATAAGGGCTTCTATTTATCCATTAATGTTCGTTTTCTTTTTGAAACGAAGCCAATTTGCGAGGAAAAAATATAACGACAATAAAATTATTCTTTTTCTGCTAATCTATATGAAAAATAGGTTTCATAAAAAAACATGTATCTCGGAAAACGGAAACCCGGTGCCCTACGCCGCCATCATGTTTCATGTTTTAGGATTCGTTTTTGCAAATAGAAATTTACTTTTAGCAAAACTTGAGGTTATTCCGTTATTCTTCTCGATTGTGTCACCGCCTATCAAGGCCCGGAAGCTACTCAAGTATTAGGATTCATGGGCGTACGGTAGTCATAATGAGATAAGTCTAGACTTAAACATTACTATCGACAAAATTTTGTTATCACATATTTCGACATAATAAATCTTTACATTCAAGTAGCTTCTTTTCAAGATCTACAAGCTGGATGCGTTCTGTTTCTACCGTATAAACTTCATTAAAAAAAAGTTTCATCAGTATCGATTGTTTTTTTTTTAGTCTAAATCTGTAGTTCTTTTGTTATCTCAACAATTTCATGCGTTTTCTAGAGTGATTTTGAAGTAAACAAGCTAATCTTAAAATTCAATGCAAATATAACGTATCGTTCATCATATGGTATGCACCGATGCAGTTTTATATAATTAAATACCAATCTCTCATTCATTTCATAAATCTTTTTTTCCGAAAGAGCCACTACTTATCAATACCTGGCACCACTCAAGGATTAGAATGTATGAGCGAACGGTAGTCATCATGAAAGCAATGTAGACTTATTCTCTAGTTTTTTTGTTCCAGCTCGTTTGACCTAATCAAATGATCTTCAATATTTTGTTTTCAAATGCCTTCACATTCCAGTAGTTATTTTTGTTTCCTGGGAGTCACCACTTATCAAGGCCCGGAAGCAACTCGAGGATAAGGGTTATTGCGTGTACAGTAATCAATGGGATAATATCGTAGTAATCGTTAGCAATGGATATTGGATGAATTAGATTACTTAAGGAGGCGGCTTATCAGGAATTTGTTTATGTTGGACTTGAAGGCATCGAAATTGTAGTCAGGTGGGGAAAAAGGCAAACGGAAGAGAGTTCTGCAGGCGTGCACTTCTAAGAAAGAAGCTTTGTTCATGGAATCTACGTTTTGATTTAGGCACAGATAAAGAGTGGAGAAAATTATTGACAGTGATTTCAGCTAGACTGTTCTTTTCAAGAATTACAAGCCGGGTTCCTTATGTTTTTACGTTTAAACTTATTCGGAAAAAAATTAATCACCATGCAGTTTAGATCCTTTGTTGTTTCAAACCCCAACATCTTCATGCCTTTTCTAGAGTGACTTTTTAAGCAAATAAGCTAATCTTAAAATTCAATTCAAACATAACGTATTGTAACACCTTAACACTGTTTATCATATGTATGCACTGATCCAATATATATATATATATATAATTAAATACTAATCTATACTAATGGATTTTATATAATATTGAATACAGACATACTGACACGGAATCACCATTATACGATGGTTAATATTAATGATAATATGTTCTATTTTGTTTTTGTTTCGAGTTTCAGCTAATCTAAATAATTTTTTTAATCATTCATCTGTTTTATACGCATGCTTATTTTATTTTTTTTTGTCGTTGATTTTTTTAGCTGCATCTTTATAGTGTTTTTTTACAATTTAAATTGAAGTTGAATTAAGTTTTATCCGGTGTAAAACAAATTTTGATTTTTGATTGGAATGCTAATCTTAAAGAGACTAATTACTTTTTTTTCAGATACTGATGGGATATCAGTTGTGAATAAATAATTAAAGAGGGAAACGCAGAACCAGTGACACAGGGAGGGGTATAATAGAAAAAAAGTGATAGATGGTGAAACGAAAAAGAAAGAAAGATGGGTGATATAAAGGGAGAGGTGGGTTGAGGGAGAAGTAGAAAAAAAGAGAGAAACATACTGAGATTAAATTGGAGATCACAGTAGAATATAAAGTAACAGACGAAAAAGAAAGAGAGATAGATGAAAGAGAGAGGGGGTAGAGGTAGAAGTAGAAAAAAGCGAGAAACGTACTATGATTAAATTAGAGATCACGTTAGAATATAGAAGGATATATTAAAGGGGAGAAAAACAGAGATAGAACGAAAGAAATAGAGAGAGGGTGGGTAATAAGAACGTGTGTCTAATAGAAAGAGAAAAGGAATGAGAGGGTCTCATCAATGTAAAAGTCAAATAAAAAGATACTGATTGAAGAAATGAAAGCACGATATAACATGAAATATTATTTATAACTAGCATTTCAGCCCGACGTTGCCGGGGGTTTGAAGGGGTATGTTGAGCAAAAGAAAAGGTCAATTTTTTTGTAATTTGGCCCCTGCTATGACCCCTTAAAATGTATTCTTTTGGGCTCAAATTAAGTTATTGAGTTAGATCCATGTCCAGGAAACATATATCTAAAATTTCAAGTGTTTAGACCGAAAATTGTCGGAGGAGTTTGGTAGAGTTCTCAAAGGTCAAATCGTTGAACTTTGGCCCGTTAACAGCGAAATTTCTGTCCGAAAACGGATCAGAAAGATTTTCCCAAATCTCAGCACCCTGTATATCAAATTTCGAGTCTTTAGACTGAAAATTGACAAAGTTATTGCGAAGGAAAATGTACGCAGACACACACACAGACACAGATACACACACACGTTCACTTTTATGGATATATAGATTAGCTTTTATCGACATGGTTTCTCATCAAATGTGTTTGTATTTCTTAAATTATTTTATTTCATAGATTTATATGCGTGTGTATACAAATTACCTGCTTGAGGTATGGACAAATAAGTGGATAGATGTAAACATATAGCGGTATAAAATATAACCGCGAACACAATTTTTCTCTAAATTCTCGTGATAGATTCTTATAAAACAGTACGGCAAAATATAGTAATGTTAGATTACAAATTAATAACTGCGTATATATTTAGATGTATGTGTATATATCAGATATGTTGCTGTTATATTTTTATATTTAGCGATGTAAGCAGTTTTGAAAAGTTTAATTTATAATTTATTTTCGTCATATATAAGATGAAGTGTAAATTGTCCTTTGCATTTAAGTAATTTTTATTCTTTTTTTTTAACGGGACGCATGTTTAATTTATTTTTCATTTATTTATTAAATATTCAAATAATAATTTCTTTTTTAATTTAAAAATATTTTCACGTGCTTTTTCAAAAAATATTTTTACGTCAATGTACAGCTGTTTCTGGGTATCACCCGTCATCAGTATGGTCATAACTTCTGGCAAGAGATCGAACTCCCAACTATGCGTTTGGTAGTCTAGCAGTTTCTTCCTAAGCTACGACGCTCTGTCAGATTCCGTTCACGAGTTTTATCGAGTTTTAATATTAATTCCGTTAGTGTAGTTTATATAAACTTCGAAACCATACGGGTGAAGAACTTTCACCTATATTTGTGTTTTCTTTTCCAAATAATAAATATGTTTAGCTCTTGCTAAAGTGTTTATTAACATACTTTAGTTAACCTATGTACTTATAATGCACTTTAATAAGAACTTGTACAATTTGGTTAAGTATATTTTGTAAGGTGATCAACCTGAGGGTGCAAATTGCCCCTCATTAGGGAGCCAGGTATGCTAAGATAGCTTTAATAGATCCCGGGCAACGGAAGATACCCCAAAGACTTAAAGTAAGGGACATAGATATATAATTTATTTCATTGTCAAAAGAGATATATTTGCTTTGTTGTTTGGAAATCCGAGATATATTTGGTTATTCGAAATTGACGACAGGAAATGTTAGAACAATAGCGATGACATCGTGTGGCATGGGTTCTGACTGACAGCCGATGGCCCCTGGGCTCATGACAATTAGATGTTGACTTTGATCCCAGATTGCAAAATAAGCGAGATGGCCGAATTGCACACCCGCAAAATTTGGGGTTTTCCACAAATTCGTGGCGTGATCCGATTGGCTTCTGAGACCATCTCCCGCACAACTGACCTTACTATATAGTGCTAGTGTCGCGCTAAATTAGTCAGTTTTTAGCCAGAGTGTGTGCGCGAAACTCGAAGTAACAGTACCGTTCCCTGAAGACATGACCGCCACATCCCTCATCCGACCTGTCTGAGGCTATCTCTGAAGAGAAGAAAGATTTGAGACTTTTAAAAACTTACTAAGAACTTAACCATATATTTGTAAACAAATCTGTAAAGTATTTTCTGAAAGTAGAATAGAATTCAGACGTCTGTTGTCCGTCTTGCCTGCGTGAGTTTTGTTATTCGTTTTCAGCATACCAGATTCAATGTGACGCGCCCTAGAAATACCATCTGACACGAACCTAGTTCTCCGAAGTTTCACGAAGAAGATCAGGGGTCCTTACGTAACTTCATAAGAGAGGGTGTTACATTTTATGGATATCAGAAACCTAATATCCAAATCAAGTTTGAGTTTTTTGTATCTATTCACATTGTACGATAATTGCACTACCACTTTTTTAAACTTTAAGCTTCCTCTTGGCTGATCTTTTTTTTTAATCTTAAACAGATATTTTCGAAAAAGAACACACACCCCTCTTTTTAAAAAATATATCCATCCCTACCGCATAAGATTACATCACTAAATTCATTCAAGCTCTAGCTACTTTCCTAAAAATATAAGATGGAAAGCTTACCACCATGATGTAATCCTCAATAACAAGTCTAGAATGCCTGTCTCAGCTGATGTTCAACCTCATCCAGAACTTTAAATATCTACTATCACAGAGAAAAAAAGACGATTGAAAGATCTGCTGCCAAATTCTACGGATTAAAATCCACTGCCTACCGCTATCAGAATTATAACATTGAAGAGTTGGAACATTCCATGTTAAAGTTAGTTAAGAAAATTAAATTTAAGAAACATAAATACCGCCATAATCTATTCATCGGAAAAATAATTTTGCCGATAAAGTTACAAAAACTAATCATATTTTCCTCCCTGCTGACAAAACTAAGAAATACTCCAAACTAGACTACCTTACCAATACAAAAACTCATCTATAAGAAATTCAATAGATCTTACATCACAGTCTCCCGCAGTACATCCGATTCCATTAATTTGGAGTCCAAAAACTTACTCAGCTTAAAG
>NC_136494.1:20269813-20312313 GCF_053919585.1 Euprymna scolopes
TAATATGTCTTACCTGTCTGTTTAATGTATATGTATTTATGTATGTATGTATGTATGTATGTTGGCCTAAACCTTTTGACAGAGGCAACGCTTTTCTTGAGATCGATATCATTTTGAGACTCGACGTGCCGAACGACAAATATCGAAAAATTAGCCAAAAACCCTGATTCCTTCACCCATAACTCGCCAGCTTTTTTACAGGGAGCGTCGATTTTTTGCGACCCATTTTTGCAGGTAATCTTAACGGTTGGATTGACTTTGCCTAATTTTAACGTTCCAAAATTCCAGTCACGTCATGAAGTATCGGTAAGACGTCAGATATTCTTTAACGTTCTTTTCCGCGTTCGCTGCATGGTGTCGAGCCTGCCTACCTACTAGCACTTTTTATTTTGGTTTTGTTCAACACACGCCTTGAAAACACCCGAGCAACGCCGGGCATCCAGGCTTGTTATAATACAAGGAATAACAGTTTATGCGTAAAAGTCAGGTAGAAATTGCTCTCATGACTTTTAAAAGCGGACTATAAAAACCGACAGAATAGAAAATTCTTTAATGAGAAAAGCCAATCGATAATTATTCGCCTTGTTTGCAAATTAAAGGTATTTTGTTAAACCCTGCACGTTGTCTCGGTGATCTGTACAAATCCGGAAGCATTGCAAATCGCAGAAGAAATTCGAAATAAATGAAATTTACCGGAGACAAAAATGTATAAAAATAATATTAATGCGATTAAAAAAATACAAAAAAAAATGTAATCTTCTGTTGTGATGGCATAATTAACTTAACATTCCAAAACTATTTGTACTTGTTGCATTTTAATTCATTCATTCATTCCGCATGGAGCAGATTGATATATTGTAAGCTTTGATTTCCTTGATATTTAATAGTAATATTTTACTAGCTCGGGGGTTGGTGATATGTTAATTTACTTGTGATTTCAAAAGTAAAAAAAAGAGTATTAGAATGCTATCAGCTAGAATCGAAACCGTAGTATTCAAACTGATGACGTTATCACTGTATAAACGTGATACGTATATGACCTAATAAAAAATATTAAAAAAATGAAAATAAACTAAGATGAATGTACAAAATTCATAATGTTTTCTTCAATTTGGACACATTTTTTTACTCTTGAAAGTTAATTTCACGCGCAAGTACCCTTCCTGTGGGGTATCCATAGTCTATTAAGGATGAAGGAAGCCTTACCTTACTTACTTATATATATATATATATATATATATATATATATATATATATATATATATATATATACATATATATGTATATATATATGTATATATATATGTGTGTGTGTGTGTGTGGTGTGTGTGTATATATATGTGTCTGTGTGTGTGTGTGTAACACGTAAATATATTATTAGTTGGATATGAAGGAAGATCTATTTTTTTTTTAAAAAGGGCGTAGTCGTTTTGTTGATTCAAAGATTCATAATGTATAATTATGTAATAAGAAAATATGGTAATGTTTAATATGTTGAGTAAGTATTGTTTCTTTTTTATTGCTGAATGTCAAATTATCTGTGTTATTTCAAATTCGCTATATTTTAATTTTATTTTGTGTTTGCATTGTGTGACAAATTCGTTCTTGTATTTATCGTAAGTCTAGGAAAAGTGATTTCTTCGGTGATGCAAAGACTAGAAAAATTTAAACTGTGGTATCTATTACTTTGCTTTTTAATATACGCCATTTGATTAAAAATATCCTTAAGCGTTTGTTTTTAATCAAGATAGTTAAAGAAGTGCTTATTTTCTTCTGAGTATTTTCGCTTTTGAAAGAAATGTAAGTTACTTGAGTTTCTCAGTTTTAGTAAATTAGAAGTTACACCTATTTATACATATGAGTTTTTTAATCTGATTTCAATGTTCTACTCTTATTTAAGATTGTAATAATGTTACCTGGATTTTTATTTAAAATCAGGTGGTTTTCAATTGAATAGTTTTCAAGAGAAGAGTCAGATGTACATTGGCCAGTTTTTTTTTACGAATTATGAGAAAAATATAATAAATATTTTTTATGTGTTGTTGTTATTCAATGTATGGTATAAAAAATGGAATATAAAAAAATTGAATATAAAAAAATTGAATATTTAGGCCAAAATAATTGGTCTATTGGACTAGTTTCATGCAGGGGCAATTGTGTCACCGTGCAAGATTATACAACGTCTTCATATATGCAATACAAATTTAAAAGACAGGCTCTTTAATTTTGAAGTAACACTTACTGATACGGGTCGTGTTTCGGGAAGAGATCTGAGATTTTCGTAAGTTTAATGCTATTGGAAGATCTGATTGTTTGCGCTAAATTCTGCATAGTTAAAATCAAACACGACCCCATGGTTAAAAAGTTAAACTCAGTAATTACCCATAATAAGACCCTCAAAACAGATAATAATAATGCTATAATACAATATTTTTAAGCAAAAATATGCAAACCCCAAAGATGCTGATTCTAATAGAAGTTCTAACTATAAGCTAAATAAGAAATCGACGAAGACGAAAAAGTCCATATGGTTCAATCAACTTTTTATCTCGAACGTAAAATCAAACATACCTCAGATATTTTTTCAAAATAGTAGAAAATCCTTTAAATACCCGCATGAGTACAGTACATTATTAAACGAAACTCCGTAAACATATCATACTCATCTATGCCAAATTCAGAGAAAACAATCATATGTTCCATTAACACGAAACCAAAAAAGATCAAACCCATCCTTACGACCCGTGTAAATAAATGTAACTGACAATATAGGTATGGAAGTGAAGCTTGTTATCCTGGAGGTGGCTTGAGGACATGACTGTCTCTATGAGAGAAAGAGCTACAGAGAAGCCATCAGTAGAGCGTTACCCGAGAGAACAAGCCAGTTCTTATAATTGACATTAAGTCACCAAATTGGCATTGATATCTGAGGAGAGTGCTACATCTTTACTATCAGAGATAGTATCTATTAGAGGACAGTCTTGAATTGCGGAATAACGGTGGATAAGTAACCAGCGCATTGATAGAAGGCTGGTCGAAAACAAATAAAGGCTTGATCATCGGATTCCAGACGTTGCTCTCTAGTTAAGGTCAGGGTGCTTCGAATATAGATTCGAAGACCGTGCATGTATTTGTCCAAGTTTTTACAGCAGACAGGGAGATATTCTTTCATGTTAAAGTAGTTAGAGGGGCATTGAGGAAAGTAGGTTTGTTTGACTTAATGCTAAGACATCCGTGAAGTTTACTAAGAGGTAAGATTACTTAATACAGTACTAAGATACACAAATATTTGTAAATGCGAGCCTCAAGGAAGAAGACGAATAGGTTTTGTTTGGGCGGTTGTCCGGTTTAATCGTGGGTTTGTTTGGGTTGTTACTTTAATTAATTACCTTTTGTTTAATTTCAGATTGGGGAGTGAGAGTTGGGCAATGTGGACTAGTTTTTACGCCAAGTATACACAGACAACAGGCCCATTAGCCGGGTTCTATGCAGTAAGTTGTGGCATCGTTAAACTCACGACAGATAGTAACAGGGTACTTTTCCAGGCGCGACATAGCACTACAACCATGCTCATATTAGGCAACTGATTGTAGAGCATCCGCTTTAAGCAACTGTATTGTTAGTCGGACACAGCAGCCAGACTAACTGTCAATTAGGTATACTTAACCTCCAAGATTTGACCGGTCAAGACCAGCCGAGTGAGCATACCCGGCATGAAAGCAAAGCAAATTTGCTCCGTTTTTGAGAAAAAGAAAGACGTTGGGGACATGGGGAACGGCGTCCAATGTCCTAGTTAGAAAACACGGCAAAGTCCATGTAACTCCGTGGGTTCGTGTTATTGTTCGAGTCCTTAGTTCTAGGAAGGTTGTAGACCATGGCTGAGGAGGCTCTCCTCTCCCAGTTTTAATATCAGAGTTTTCACTCTCCTAGGTGAGTGATCTGAAAAATTCTACCGGTCTATCTCTCCGAAATTGGGTAAGCATGCTCTTGGTTTCTACATTAGGTATTTCTTCGCCTCGTATCGATGATAATATTAAGTATTATACTAAAATAAAGTTTTTTTATTCTAAAAAATGAAATTAAAAACACAGGTAGATTTCATCTCTAACATAAATAAGCCGTGTAGGTTATTAAGTATTGTGGGAAAACTAATCTGCTTTAGTAAATACATTTTTTGTAATAAGTAAAATATAAATAATTCATACAAAAGTAGCCGAATGTAAAATATACAATGCTAAGAAATAAAAAAAGGGGTTGAGATTTGTATGGTTACAAATTCTACGTAATAAATAATGTACTTGTTAGTTCATTCAAAGGGCCTCACTTGCAGACCAGCGTCTCCAAGTGGAAACAATTTTGGGATGCCGAGTCGGAATATTTTTTGTTGTTTTTTTAAAAAAATTTTCAAGCAATACAACCATATTTGGAGTGATAAATGTTGAGAAATAAGTGAGCAAAGGTAAAGTTCGCACAAACATCAGATGGAAAACACTAATTAGTGCAGATTTTATAGGAATCGATTACAAAGGACGGCCATTGAACTTTAATCACACATGTGAAATCAGCCTCACGCTGCCATTTCTTTCTCTCTTTCTTTATCTCTCTCTCTCTTTCTCTCTACATATATATGTTGTGGTGTGTGTGGGGGGAGAGAGGGGGAAAGCGAGAAAAAAGAGGTGGGGATAGCGGTCTGAGACTAATTTCGCATGGGTAAGTAGAGTTCACTGGCCGTTCTTTGGAAGGGTTCCTATGAAATCTGCAATAATTAGTGTTTTCGTTCGTGTATAAGTAGAGTTTAATTGCATTTCTTTGGGATTTAATTTCTTTGGTATAATCCCAAATATTATTATATCGTGCATATATATATATATATATATATATATATATATATATATATATATATATATGTGTGTGTGTGTGTGTGTGTGTGTGTGTGTGTGTGTGTTGTAGTTATATACATTAATGTAGGGACATGTAATCGAAATGGTCGATTGTAGGAAATATGGGAATATCGGAATCGGAAAAAAATATTTGTGCATTTTCCGATGCAAAAATCGATATTTTACTAATTTTATGTGTTTATTAAAAACTTATTTAGTATAGTTGTATTAATTATGCATCGATGATATATATGTTTATAAACTTCCAGTAAGACTAAAAACTGACGCTCCCTCCAAGATGTGTATTTCTACGTTTACGAAAATATATGCAAATATTACACGGCTGTTGCAGTTCTTTAACCCTCTTCAAAAAACATAACAAAAATAAAAGCAATTCTATGTGGAAAACTACCATGAAATCGTAATACGAAACAGTAATTGCATCGAATCAAAATTTTACAGCAGTATCGATAATAATATCTGAATGTATAAAGGATATTGGAACCCTCCCATCTTGTCAATTGGTCTGTTACCATATATTTGTCTCCCTTATTCTCTGTTTCTTGCTGAAACATTCAAATTGAACCAATTTAAACTGTTAAATAACCTTTTATCCAAATATGATACACTGCATTTTAATAGTTTATTCTAATGCATTAACCTGCAGAATTTATTGTATTTTTGCGAAACTCTTCCCTCTGATTAGAAGAAGTGCATTCTTCGAAACTCCATGGAATAAGTGTTTTATTTTTGCTTTATTTGTAATCCTTGTTGAATAATTAGTTTTAAAAGGTCTTTTGGAAATTAAGATTCTTTCAACATCAAGATTTATATCTATCTATCTATCTATCTATCTATCTATATATATAGAGAGAGAGAGAAAGAGAGAGAGAAAGAGAGAGTGAGAGAGATGAAGAGAGAGGGGGAGAGTGTACTTGCATGCCACAGCCAGGCAAGCGTTGCATAATCAACAGACATACCTCTAATAACTAGGGAACGCATTATTTATAACGTAATCGTTATAAATAGACTGTAATAAAATAAACTTGCACAACTTTAAGGGAATTAAGTGAAAAACTTAACCCTGACTGCAATATTCCGATTTCTTGTTGGTTAGGCTCGTTTATTTTTTCTGTATAGTTATTTAATTTCATCGATTTCTGTGTTAATTTCCAAATGCTTACAGCTACAATTTTCGTTTACGACGTTGTGATGGAATTGTATCCATCGACTTGCAATTATGACTGGCTATGTTCATGACTTCATAAGTATATAACATTTCTTTTTGTATGCATTAAAATAATTTTTAATTTTAGTAGGACACATATATACACAGGCGGCAAAACGAAAGCCGCACTTGGATTTTTTTTCAAAAAAGGCAAATTTAAGCTAAATATTATGTAACTGTTTAAAAAAACTATACCTCATTTGTATTCGCCTTTAATGCTTCTATAATTTTATTAGTTAATATTTGACATTAAATTGAAATATTCTAGTGTTCCCGTCAATTTAAAAACATGACTTCAAATTCATGAGGTAAAAAGAAATCCGCACAATCGAAAATTGTTATTTAAATGTAACTGAAGGACATTAATGCAACACAAATATAACAGAACCATACTGAGCTAGTAAATGTTTAGCAGCATTATTCTCATGCAATTTTACAGCCTGCAATGATTTGAAAATTCCTTGAATTAGACTACAGCAATATTCCGGTGAAAACGCATCCTATTTTTTTTTAAATTTTTGCCTAAAGTTCATCCAAATTTGAAATTTTATCATTACGTAGCTGTGGCTTGATGTAATGCCATACGTTTGCGATAGGATTGAGGTGTTTGCGATATGATTGACGTGTTTGCGATAGGATTGAGGTGTGCAGGCCAATCTAAACACGAATATCATGCTCTTCCATGAACCTCTTTACATTGCAAGCTGTATGAATGGGAGCATTTTCCTGCATGGAGATGGGATTATCATACAAATTCCAACCAAAGGATGGTGGAAAATGCTAAGTCAACATATCAATGTAGTTGGTCGAATTTATCCGACCTTGCAAGCAAAGGATAGGACATGGGCCAATGTGTACTAATAATGCCCCACAACAAAACTGAACCTCCACCACCTTGCAGCGTTGAAACTGACCCCCTAGGATTAAATGCTTCGTCTTTCCTCCGGGAGTACTTCCTACCATCACTGCCTAGCTTGGTGAACTTGCTTTCGTCGCTAAAAAGCACTTTTGACGAATATGAAGAGCCATAATCTTCATTGCATCTGACGAAGTTCAGACGGCGCTTTCTGTTATTTGCAAAAATTATTGGCTTGTGTTTTCCAACATACCCTCGCAAATTAAATTCATTTAATCTGTTTTGACAGTAGGAAGAGAGAATTATTAAAAAGAATGCGCTGTTGTTTGATGTGGTGAGCCGTTTCAAATCTGTTTCTTCGGCTGTGGATCTTGATAGCATTGTCTTCCCTGTAAGAAGTAACTCTAGTACGACCAGATTTTGGGGCCTTACGAACGCTGCTAATGTTTTGGTGCTTTTGCACAGACTTTTGTACCGTTTACCCATCATATTTCAATCTACGGCCGATTTCTTGATTGGATAAACTAGAACGGTGGAGATTAATGAGCTCCTGACGATCACTAAGAGAAGGTCGTGGCATATAGACTAAATGTTACGTTGTATAACCTGGAACAACAACAATTATGATTAGAGATGCTTTTAGTGGTTATTTTAAACTGATTTAGGGGCGATAATTTAAGCTGGTTTTAAGCGAACTTTTTGCTGCGGACTTTCTTTTTTCCTGCTCATTTTGAAGGTATTTTTTTAAATTAACGTGAACACTAGAATATTTCAATTAAAAGTCAAATAAAAACGGGTAAAAATATGGAGGATTTAAAAAAAAAAAAACAATAGAAAGCTTCCATTTGATTAGATCTTCATTTATTTTATTAATGAACTTTTCACAATTTAAAATTTATATAAGTTTCATGTGTAAGCCGAAGTTTGCCGTGGTAGTGCTTTTCGTCTTTCTAAGAAGACATCATCAAGTAGGCTATGTGAATATTATATTTGAGCAGGACTGGAGTGTTTACACAGTAGGAGCGGTGAATGCGCGTTATGGGAGAGAGTGATGTCCAGTTCTGTGATCAGGACTGGTTCAGGAAGGAGGTGGGGTCATGACAGGCAGTTGTGTGTGTTTTCGCCCTATTGAAATGTGATTAAATGCAGGTAGATTTGTGCGTTTTAATGTATATAGCATCAGGTATTTGTACCTTTTGACGTTGCTTTTCTGGTGTATTATTTGTCTCTTGCTGAAGAGTTTCTTAAATATTAGAGGAGGGGCATTTATGTTGTTTTTCTGTTTTTATATTTGTTGTAAATGTAACATTGCAGTAGATTCTGTAGACATGGTAAGGTGATTTTTTTTTTACATGGGGGTCACCACTTACCAAGGCCCGGAGGCCACTCAGAGATAAGGGTTATTGCGTGTAAAGTAATCAGATAGTATTGTAGTAATCATTAGTATTGGAGATTTGATAGAGTGTCTTACTTAAGGGGGTGGTTTGTCAGGAATTTGTTTATGTTGGATTTGAAGACATCTAAGTTGTAGTCAGGTGGGAAACAGGCGAACGGAAGAGAGTTCCACAATCGTGCACTTCTGAGAAAGAAGCTCTGCTCATGGAATCTGCGTTTGAATTTCGTGATAAAGTAGTCGTTGTATAGCCAACGTAACCAGCGCAAATATTAGGTTTATTGTAAAATGTGAGCTGCACTCTCATTAGATGCATTTTGGCTTATATTTTGCATTTGTTTATTCTAGTGTGTTAAGGGTAGGGAAGACATTGTTTTTACTACTAAATTTTGCGTTTTTAATTTTATAATATACGCTAAGTCTAATCTGATTATTGTCGATGAGGGAAATATATCTATGGATAATATTTTTTATAGCCTTTACTTTTTATTTAAAGCACAGTTTCATTTTATTACAATAGAATAGGGTAATGACATTAGGACGTTGCTGTTGTTGAGTTTTACTTAAAATGGTAGTATGTTTTTAAATTCTAGAGCATTGACTTCATCTGCTGATCGGCAATATGGTTTGAAAATCTGTTATTGATAAGTAATTGCTTGATATTTTTTGAGGATATATCACAGGAGATTATGCTTCTAAAGAAAGTTTTTGATGAAGACTATTTTGTAACGGTAAGGACATTCGCTCATAGAATTTACAAAAGAAAAAAACAACTAAAAGCAGCAGTTTCTTCTCTATTGTGTTTGTCTTTGTTTTACGGCATATCAATCCTTTTCATATTATTTAATGCCGAATCCAGTGATTTTGAAGAACAATTTTTTAATAGGGTATATTTGTTTTTATTTTTTAAAATTTAATCCATAGTTTGGACCCTAACAGGTACTACCAATCCGGGTCAGAATGGACCTGGGAGCAATGACAATTAAAGGGTGGCTCCACACTCCCCAAAGCCCGCAACCTGAGGCCTCACCATCAAATATAGTTTAACCGACAAGTTTAATTAGAAATATATGTAAATCGAATTGATAAATGATGTAGTTTAATGCAACTGTAAAAAATGTTCACAGCAAAAAATGTCTCATTGAAGTTGACTTAATTAGAGCAATGTGTTTTCTGTTGTTAAATTGAAAAACACAAGAAGTAAAGCATTAATGGCATCCGTGGGTTCACAGTGAACGCGGCATAAAAAATGACTAAGTTCAGCATTTCCTCCAGCCCATTTAGCCCACAAATTCCTCAGAAGACGTCAAATCCTGGTGAAAATGAACAAAAGTTGCAGTTTCTGGATTTAACCTATGTAAATTTGAGTTCTGCACCATGCTAAAATAAGAAATAACTAAGTCCATAATTTGCAACCCCCAACGCCTTAAAATATTTAAATTTGAGTTCTGCACCATGCTAAAAAAGAAATAACTAAGTCCATAATTTGCAACCCCCAAGGCCTTAAAATATTTAAATTTGAGTTCTGCACCATGCTTAAAAAGAAATAACTAAGTCCTTAATTTGCAACCCCCAAGGCCTTAAAATATTTAAATTTGAGTTCTGCACAATGCTAAAAAAGGAATAACTAAGTCCTTAATTTGCAACCCCCAAGGCCTTAAAATATTTAAATTTGAGTTCTGAACCATGCTAAAAAAGAAATAACTAAGTCCATAATTTGCAACCCCCAAGGCCTTAAAATATTTAAATTTGAGTTCTGCACCATGCTAAAAAATAAATAACTAAGTCCATAATTTGCAACCCCCAAGGCCTTAAAATATTTAAATTTGAGTTCTGCACCATGCTAAAAAGAAATAACTAAGTCCATAATTTGCAACCCCCAACGCCTTAAAATATTTAAATTTGAGTTCTGCACCATGCTAAAAAAGAAATAACTAAGTCCATAATTTGCAACCCCCAAGGCCTTAAAATATTTAAATTTGAGTTATGCACCATGCTAAAAAAGAAATAACTAAGTCCATAATTTGCAACCCCCAACGCCTTAAAATATTTAAATTTGAGTTCTGCACCATGCTAAAAAAGGAATAACTAAGTCCTTAATTTGCAACCCCCAAGGCCTTAAAATATTTAAATTTGAGTTTTGCACCATGCTAAAAAAGAAATAATTAAGTCCATAATTTGCAACCCCCAAGGCCTTAAAATATTTAAATTTGAGTTCTGCACCATGCTAAAAAAGAACTAACTAAGTCCATAATTTGCAACCGCCAAGGCCTTAAAATATTTAAATTTGAGTTCTGCACCATGCTAAAAAAGAAATAACTAAGTCCATAATTTGCAACCCCCATGGCCTTTAAATATTTAAATTTGAGTTCTGCACCATGCACAAAAAGAAATAACTAAGTCCATAATTTGCAAACCCCAAGGCCTTAAAATATTTAAATTTGAGTTCTGCACCATGCTTAAAAAGAAATACTTAAGTCCATAATTTGCAACCCCCAAGGCCTTAAAATATTTAAATTTGAGTTCTGCACCATGCTAAAAAAGAAATAACTAAGTCCTTAATTTGCAACCCCCAAGGCCTTAAAATATTTAAATTTGAGTTCTGCACCATGCTAAAAAAGGAATAACTAAGTCCTTAATTTGCAACCCCCAAGGCCTTAAAATATTTAAATTTGAGTTCTGCACCATGCTAAAAAAGAAATAATTAAGTCCATAATTTGCAACCCCCAACGCCTTAAAATATTTAAATTTGAGTTCTGCACCATGCTAAAAAAGAAATAACTAAGTCCATAATTTGCAACCCCCAAGGCCTTAAAATATTTAAATTTGAGTTCTGCACCATGCTAAAAAATAAATAACTAAGTCCATAATTTGCAACCCCCAAGGCCTTAAAATATTTAAATTTGAGTTCTGCACCATGCTAAAAAAGAAATAGATATGCACAGATAATTTTGGACAAATGTGGAAAAAATCCCCAAAATGGAGTGTTTTTATTATCCTTAAAAGATACGCTAAGGTACACCTGAGCGTTATCGCGAAGTATATACAAACAGAATTATATGGAAATTAGTTAGTTACAACTTTTCAGAAAGTTTTATAAACACCCAAGCCATCAATTTTTTTTTTAAATAAGCACACACGTGTAAATTTTAGCCATTTAAACCCGAAATGCACACCTAGGGGTGGGGCAACCGGAGTTTTCTAGGAAAACCCGTTTTGTTACATTTTAAACTTTATCGTTTAATGTTTGTGTAAGCTTTCAAAAATTTCCAAGGCTAGTTATTGAGAAAGTGCGGACAGATGAACGGATGAACGGACAAGGGTGAATTTACAGGTCCACCCTCCTTTTGCCGGGCAACCCAAATGTTTAAATCTGTGAACAAGGCTCTATCATGCTCCTTTCTTCTTTAGTACACTCTCCTATATTTTGAATGGATATTATTATGATTGTTTTGAAAAGATACATTGCAAAGGGAAATTAGATTTATATTAATTGAAAAATAAAATATTTTTCCTCTAGGACGTTATAAACAATCAGAAGACATTTTTATTTTATTATTATGCCGACATTAATGTTTGTTCGAAAGCAATAGGTAGTTACGGGAGGGACCAGCTGAATGTTGAGAACCGCCTAAGAAAAAAAGTAGTTTTTGTGGGACAAACTGAATTCTAACTTGAGGTCTCCAGGTCTTAAGTACGTGCTTTTAACGATTGCAAAACTGAAAATTCCCAGTATAGAATCTAATGTAGTATGCCGTGGATGCAGATTATTCTAGCTTCTACTAATTATGCTCCAAAGGGTGTTGTTATGCGTGCATGCGTATATATCTCAGACATTCAACCTGTGCTACTTTGGGTAAAGTCATTCGAAAATGATCGCATCTTTACAAATGCATATATAATATGTTTGGCTGCTTTCCAAGTCTGAGAATTATATCCACTAAAGCGCCTGAAATTCATGCTGGTGTAGTCGACAAATTGCCAAAAAAAAAAGACTAGCTGCATCCTGAGATGACGACCGTCGCGGGAGTTACTCTATGTGGGTGGTCGAGTATATATGTGGTGAGTCACCGTCTCACAGGTAACATAACACGTTGCTCTACCTGGGTGGTAGGTGTCGTAAATTGGCGAGGAAGAGAGAGGTGTGTGTGGAGAGATCGAAAGTGATCAGATGAAATCTTCTACGAAGCAGATGTGGCATGGTAGAGAGATAGATGTAATGCGAGTAGGAGAAACGGAACTGGAGATGGCTTTATGAAATATCAGCAAATTTCTTAAAAAAGTAAGTTATATAAAATAATTATATAGATGCTAAAACGAATTTATTTTTGGAAACGTGAATGGTCACAGGTCGACGTGACGATGAAACTTTACAGTTATGCTCACTAAAATAATATTACATATACACAAGGAGGGTATTTAAAACTGCAGTTTCTCGTGTCTAATATCCTCACTGTAGAAATAGTCATTCGTACACGTTTCGCATGTCCTGTCTGATATATGAATCACTTAAATTTAAGAGACACTGAAAGTTTGTAAATAAGAAAAAACTTGTTTCGAGTTTCGTACATCAATTTATATTAGACTCGGACATAAGGCAGACAAAAGACTCGGACGTAAGTAAAACCAAACACTCGGACATAAGGCAGAAAAAGACTCGGACATAAGGCACACAAAAGACTCGGACATAAAACACACAAAAGACTCGGACATAAGGCAGAAAAAAGACTCGGACATAATTAAGAAAAAAGACTCGGACATAAGTAAGACAAAAGACTCGGACATAAGTAAGACAAAAGACTCGGACATAAGACAGACAAAAGACTCGGACATAACGCACACAAAAGACTCGGACATTGTTAAGACAAAAGACTCGAAACTAAGGCAGACAAAATACACGGACATAAGGCACAGAAAAGACTCGGACATAAGGCACACAAAAGACTCGGACATAAGTAAGACAACAGATTCGGACATAGGGCAGACAAAAGACTCGGACATAAGTAAGACAAAAGACTCGGACATAAGGTAGACAAAAGACTCGGATGTAAGGCACACAACAGATTCGGACATAAGGCAGATAAAAGATTCGGACATAAGGCACACAAAAGACTCGGACATAAGGCACCCAAAAGAAAAGGACACAAGTAAGAAAAAAGACTCGTACATAAGGCAGACAAAAGACTCGGATGTAAGGCACACAAAAGATTCGGACATAAGGAACACAAAAGACTCGGACATAAGTAAGACAAAACACTCGGACATAAGGCAAAAACAGACTCGGACAATGGGCACACAAAAGACTCGGATGTAAGGCACACAAAATATTCGGACATAAGTCATACAAAAGACTCGGGCATAAGGCAGATAAAAGTCTCGGATGTAAGGCACACAAAGACTCGGACATAAGTAAGACAAAAGACTCGGACACAAGTAAGACAAAAGATTTGGACATAAGGCACACAAAAGACTTCGACATAAGTAAGACAAAACACTAAGCCCTTATTTGACAAAAGACTCGGACATAAGTAAGACAGATGATTTGAACATAAGCCACACAAAAAACTCAGACATAAGTAAGACAAAAGTATCGGACATAAGGCACACAAAAGACTCGGACATAAGTAAGAAAAAAGATTCGGACATAAGGCCCACAAAAGACTCGGACGTAAGTAAGACAAAAGACTCGGACATAAGTAAGACAAAAGATTCGGACATAAGACACACAAAAGATTTCGACATAAGTAAGAAAACACACTCGGCACTTTTTAGACAAAAGACTCGGATGTAAGGAACACAAAAGACTCGGATATACGTAAGACAAAAGATTTGAACATAAGGCACACAAAAGACTCGGACATAAGTCAGACAAAACACTCGGACATAAGACACACTAAGGATTTCGACATGAGTAAGAAAAAAACTCGGCCCTTTTTAGACAAAAGACTCGGATGTAAGGGATACAAAAGACTCGGACATAAGTAAGACAAAAGATTCGGACATAAGTAAGACAAAAGACTCGGACATAAGTAAGACAAAAGATTAGGTTATAAGGCACACAAAAGACTCGGGCAGAAGTAAGACAAGATTCGGACATAAGTAAGACAAAAGATTCGGACATAAGTAAGACAAAAACTCGGACATAAGTAAGACAAAAGATTCGGATATAAGGCACACAAAAGACTCGGACATAAGTAAGACAAGATTCGGACATAAGTCAGACAAAAGATTCGGACATAAGACACACAAAAGACTTCGACATAAGTAAGACAAAACACTCGGCCCTTATTAGACAAAAGACTCGGATGTAAGGCACACAAAAGACTCGGACATAAGTAAGACAAAAGACTTGGACATAAGTAAGACAAAAGATTCGGACATAAGGCACACAAAAGACTCGGACCTAAGTAAGACAAAAGACTCGGACATAAGTAAGACAAAAGACTCGGACATAAGTAAGACAAAATGTTCGGACATAAGTAACACAAAGATTCGGACATAAGACACACAAAAACTTCGACACAAGTAAGACAAAACACTCTGCCCTTATTAGACAAAAGACTCGGATGTAAGGACCACAAAAGACTCGGACATAAGTAAGAAAAAAGATTCGGACATAAGACACACAAAGGATTTCGACATAAGTAAAAAAACACTCGGCCCTTTTTAGACAAAAGACTCGGATGTAAGGCACACAAAAGACTCGGACATAAGAAAGACAAAAGATTTGAACATAAGGCACACAAAAGAGTCGGACATAAGTAAGACAAAACACTCGGACACAGGGCACACAAAAGACTCGGGCATAAGTAAGACAAAACATTCGGACATAAGGCAGACAAAAGACTAGGACATAAGGCACCCAAAAGATTCGGACACAAGTAAGACAAAAGACTCGGACATAAGGCAGACAAAACACTCGGATGTAATGCACACAACATATTCGGACACAAGACACACAAAAGACTCGGACATAAGTTAGACAAAACACTCGGACAAAAGGAAAAAAAAGACTCGGACCTAAGGCACACAAAATACTCGGATGTAAGGCACACCAAAGATTCGAACACAGGGCAGACAAAAGACTCGATATAAGGAAAATAAAAGACTCGGACATAAGTAAGACAAAAACCTCGGATATAAGGCACCCCAAAGATTCGGACAAAATTAATAACAAAAGACTCGGACATAAGGCAGACAAAAGACTCGGTCATAAGGCGCACAAAAGACTCGGACATAAGTAAGACAAAAGATTCGGACATAAGGCACACAAAAGACTCGGACATAAGTAAGGCAAAGATTCGGATAAGGCACACAAAAGAATCGGATGTAAGGCACACAAAAGACTCGGACATAAGTAAGACAAAAGATTTGAACATAAGGCACACAAAAGACTCGGAAATAAGTAAGACAAAAGATTCGGACATAAGGCACACAAAAGACTCGGACATACGTAAGACAAAAGACTCGGACATAAGTAAGACAAAAGATTTGAACATAAGGCACACAAAAGACTCGGACATAAGTAAGACAAAAGATTTGAACATAAGGCACACAAAAGACTCGGAAATAAGTAAGACAAAAGACTCGTACATAAGTAAGACAAAAGAATCGGACATAAGGCACACAAAAGAATCGGACATAAGGCACACAAAAGATTCGGACATAAGTAAGACAAAAGATTCGGACATAAGACACACAAAAGACTTCGAAACAAGTAAGACAAAACACCTAATGAGACAAAATACTAGGATGTAAGGCATACAAAAGACTCGGACATAAGTAAGACAAAAGATTTGAACATAAGGCACACAAAAGAATCGGACATAAGGCACACAAAAGACTCGGACATAAGTAAGACAAAAGATATGACATAAGGCACAGAAAAGACTCGGGCATAAGTAAGACAAAAGATTCGGACATAAGGCACACAAAAGACTCGGACATAAGTAAGACAAAAGACTCCGACGTGAGTAAGACAAAAGATTTCGACATAAGACACACAAAAGACTTCGACATAAGTAAGACAAAACACTCTCCCTAATTAGACAAAAGTCTCGGAGATAAGATACACAAAAGACTCGGACATAAGGTACCCAAAAGATTCGGATACAAGTAAGAAAAAAGACTCGGATATAAGGAATACAAAAGACTCGGACATAAGGCACACAACAGATTCGGATATAAGGAACACAAAATACTCGGACATAAGTAAGACAAAACACTCGGACATATGGCATCCAAAAGATTCGGACACAAGTAAGACAAAAGTCTCGGACATTAGGCAGACAAAAGACTCGGATGTAAGGCACACCAAAGATTTGAACATAGGGCACACAAAAGACTCGGAACATACGTAAGACAAAACACTCGGACATAAGGCAAAAAAGACTCGGATGTAAGGCACACAAAAGACTCGGACATAATTAAGACAAAAGATTCGGACATAAGTAAGAAAAAACTCGGACAAAAGCAAGACAAAAGATTAGGTTATAAGGCACACAAAAGACTCGGGCAGAAGTAAGACGAAATATTCGGACATAACGCACACAAAAGACTCGGACACAAGTAAGACAAAAGATTCGGATATAAGGCACACAAAAGACTCGGACATAAGTAAGAAAAACGATTCGGACATAAGTAAGACAAAAGACTCGGATGTAAGGCACACCAAAGATTCGCACATAAGGCACACAAAAGACTCGGACATAAGTAAGACAAAACACTCGGACATAAGGCAAAAATAACTCGGACATAAGGCACACTAAATACTCGGATGTAAGGCACACAAAAGATTGTGACATAAGGCAGACAAAAAACTCGGGCATAAGGCAGATAAAAGACTCGGATGTAAGGAACACAAAGACTCGGACATAAGTAAGACAAAAGATTCCGACATAAGTAAGACAAAAGACTCGGACATAAGTAAGACAAAAGATTCGGACATAAGGCACACAAAAGACTCGGACACAAGTAAGACAAAAGACTTGGACATAAGGCACACAAAAGACTCGGACATAAGTAAGACAAAAGATTCGGACATAAGTAAGACAAAAGATTCGGACATAAGGCACACAAAAGACTCGGACATAAGGCAGATAAAAGACTCGGACATAAGTAAGACAAAAGATTCGGACATAAGACACACAAAAGACTTCGACATAAGTAAGACAAAACACTCGGCCCTAATTAGACAAAGGACTCGGATGTAAGGCACACAAAATAATCGGACATAAGTAAGACAAAAGATTTGAACATAAGGCACACAAAAGACTCGAACATAAGTGAGACAAAAACTCGGACATAAGTAAGACAAAAGATTCGGACATAAGGCACACAAAAGACTCGGACATAAGTAAGACAAAAGATGTGGACATGAGGCACACAAAAGACTTGGACGTAAGTAAGACAAACAACTCGGCCCTAATTAGACAAAAGACTCGGGCATGAGGCAGACAAAAGACTCGGATGTAAAGCACACAAAAGATTTGGACACAAGTAAGAAAAAGACTCGGATGTAAGGCACAGAAAAGACTCGGATGTAAGGTACACAACAAATTCGGACATAAGGCAGACAAAAGACTCGGACATAAGGCAGACAAAAGATTTGAACATAAGGTACACTAAAGATTCGGACATAATTAAGACAAAAGACTCGGACATAAGGCAGACAAAAGACTCGGATATAAGGCACACAAAGACTCGGACGTAAGGCACACAAAAAACTCGGACGTAAGGAACACAAATGACTCGTACATAAACACACAAAAGATCACCATTGTTTTCAATTTGAGGGTCTTAAAAGACGTGTTTTTTGTGCTACATGAAGAAAACCAAGACTACACGACGATTGCTAACATTCGGAAATTGAATTGCATCGCAATGACGAAGATCGCCCAGTGTTATAAAAGAGAAGGAATGTGAGGGCTGTACTATGTTTTGTGATACATTATATATACATATATATATATAAGACAAATAATAGCTTTTACATAAAAATATGTGCATAAGGGTACTGAGATATATATATATATATATATATATATATATATATATATATATATATATATATACGAACACAATTAACGCCCATATATACGCATACATACAAATACATAGTCATATTCAACGAATACATGTATATAATACATTCACCCCCGTACATATAATGCATATATAAATAATAATATGCATAAACAGAAATGCAAGCATGCACACACATACACGCATATATATCCATACACATATATATGCATACAATGACATGTACAGGTCCAGGCATGCATAAGCGCACCCATATGCATACATACATGCATGCACACATACCCATATGCGCACATCTACACACATACCTTATATACACATAAGCACGTGAATATATATATATATATATATATATATGCATGCATACATACATATAGAATATACAAATACATATACACATACAACACATATATACATATACATACATATACAAATATATAAGCTTAAAACAAAATACAAGAGCATGTAAGGCAGCACAAAGATATGCACATCAACATAATTATGCATTACATAGACAGGAACGTACATACACACATATATATATATACACATATATATATGTATATATATATAAATATAAAATCATATATGTGCAGATATATGTATACACATCCCCATATAAACATGCACATACATATAAATGCGCATATGCACATACTTATATAGTCAAACATAAATATCAATTACTATTTAAAGATGTGTATAACATAAAGTGAGTGAATATGTAGGGAAAGGAAGTTAACAATGTAAACGTAGATGTAAACACACACCCACATACATATATATATACACATATATATATATATATTTATATATATAGGGAAAGGGTGTATATAAAGGAAAATGGTGCAGGTAGAAGGTTACGTATAACGAAAGTAATAGTAGTATTAATGATGATTATAATAATAATAATAATAATAATAATAATTATACAGTAATAATAATAAAAATAATAATGAAGATGAATAAAATAATAATTAGAATAATGAGAGAATAATGCATGCGTTACCTATAAAACGAAAAGATGTAATATACATATTGAAATCAATATAGAACAAGAACCGGTTAATGCATACGTATAAGTATATATGTATGAGTAGGTGATTGTGTCACATAATTATTTTTTTAAGTATTTGTAGAATTTAAGTTGGCCAAGGTCTGTGTTAAGACCTGTCTCATGCGTGTTTAGTCAGATGATCCATTGTATTTCTTTTAGTTTTCGTATTTTTGTTGATGGGAATTTTTAGTCTGTTAGCAGACATCTAATATTGTCTATAGTGTGTCCAGGTAAATTGAAGAGGTTTGCTAGTGGAGTGGGGGGATTTTTTCTGATTGTCGTCTCATGATTTTTTAGGCGGATTCGAAAACGTGTCAGAGTTTCGCCAATATATCCTCCCTTGATGCAAATGGAGCAGGATATGTAATATACCGCATTAGAACTCTCACATGTTAGACGCAGCGGTTTTATGTGAGTGTTACATTCAGGTATATTGAATAGTGGTGTGGTATTTAGGTGTATGCATATAAGGCATCGCGGTTTATCGCATCTATAATTGCCGTTTTGTTGTGTGTCCTGTATGCGTTTGCATGTGAGTATGGCTGAGAGATTGGGTGGTTGTTTGATCGCATTATTTGGTGGAAGGTGAAATATAGACTTAATAGTGGAGTTATTTTTTAGTTTGTTGTAAGTTTTTTAGGTGCGTTGTAATTTTATGCATGTGTTGGCTGTGGTTGAAACCATGTGGGATGCGTTTGTTAATGTTTTTTTTTTTGTTTGTTTGTCCTGCAGAATACGGGATCTGTCAATTTTATTAGTTTTTTATGGCTTGTTTAATATACTTAATGGGATATTGATAATTGATGAATTTTTGCGTAAGCTTTGTGATATGGTGTATGTAGTATAAGAGGTCGGAGCAGATGCATTTTATTCGAATGCATGAACTGTAAATGATAGATTTTTTTAGGTTTGATGGATGGTTGGTATAGAAATTGAGGAATGTCTGATTGTCAGTGGGTTTAAAATAGAGGGATGTAGATAGTCTATTGTTATGGGATATGATAGTGACGTCCAAGAATAGGATGGAGTTGTATGAGTGTTCCATGGTAAAGTTTATATTGTTATGTGAAGTATTGGTGTATTCGTGGAAATTCTTTAGGTTTGTTTGTCCATATAAAAAAAAATATCATCAATGTATTGGCAATAATGGGACGGTTTGAGGGGGAAGTTTTCAAGGAGTTTTGTTTCTAGTATATACATAAAAATGTTGGCATAGCTAGGGGCCAATTTATTACCCATGGTGGTTCCTTTTTTCGAACATGATTGCTAGGAATGAACGATGTCAACGCTACAAATTTCTAGTTCTTTCAACGATTTTCTTTTTCTTTTTCATTTTGATACTTTTTTGTGATCAAGAGCGGAGAAATATAAACATAACAATAAAAATATAAAATAGGAAAAGTAACATCGTTTTGTATGCTTCAAAAACCCTCATAACCTTTAAATCACTATCCTATAAGCATACGTGACTTTAAACATTATATATATAATATATATATATATATATATATATATATATATATATATATATAATGTTATACAAAATCTGCTCGACTTAAAATGTATTGAAGTATATTTTACGTCCGGACAAAGCCAGGGCCCATCACTAGTCTAATAATAAATCGCAATAAAAATTACCCTACCGGTAAGCACTTCTTGAAATAATAATCTTCCCAAATTAAAACTGATATTGAATTCTATTCTTCGCAATCAATGGTAACGTTCTACATCTACATTCTATGCTAGTCATCTGTTTGATGGGGAGGGGCACAGCAGAATCCATCTTAAACATCGCCAGACACACTTATTTCTACGCTTGTCTTTGAAACAATAAGCACTTCCAAAATGTTATACCCTTAAACTGATATCATCTCTCTAGAAACGCAAGATGAAAGACCAACAGAAAGAAAGGGTCGCATAGAAAATTGGAAATGTAATTATTATCAGATCCTTTAGTCTCTTTGACTTGTTGAATGACTCGGAAGTCTTGGCGATAAATACTTTATGGCTCGCCCCATCGATAATGGCCAATTGTCAGAATAAGCAATTTATTTGATGGCGATCAGTAGTTTTCGTAATCAGACATACAGTATATACAATTTCTTATTCTCATTCTTTTTCTTTCTGCTTACTTCATTCTCCTTCTCTCTTTCTCACTATATACATATGTATATATATATATATATATATATATTTATATATAAATAAACATGTATGTATGTATATATACATGTATATATATATAATTATATATCTGTATATCATGATTATATCACGCACAATCACACATACATACATGCATACATACACCCGACAAACACACGTATATATATATATATATATATATATATATATATATATATATATATATATATGCGTGTGTGTGTGTCGGGTGTATGTGTCTATGTATGTATGTATGTATGTGTATTGTGTGTGATTTAATCATGATATACATACATATATATTATATATACATGCATATGCATATATATAATATATATATATATATATATATATGCGTGTGTGTGTCGTGTGTATGTGTCTATATGCATGCATGTATGTATGTGTGGGTTTCTGTGTTATTTAATCATGATATACGTTCATATATATATATATATATATATATATATATATATATATATATATATATATATATATATATATATATATGAAGCTGCTTGAAGATACATGCCAAAGTAGACATTCAGGATCGTAAAGGAAATTAATACATTGGCTCTTGTTTGTCGGCTAATCAATAAATTCTACGTTCTATGCTGAACTTATCGGAGCGAATAAAATGTGGTTTATTTATAAATCAACCTTTACTTTATTGATATTTCTCTTACATATATTATTCATTGCTTCTAACATTAAGCTTTGGTTATCTATGTATACACTTTTAAACAAAAACACACGCCTATATATTTATATATGTGTTGCTATATATATATATATACACACACACACACATATATATATATATATATATATATATATATATATATATATATATAATTTAAAGGAGATTAGAATAATAGTCTAAAGAGCTAAGTGTATTTTAATGTAATAGTGAAATTACTAGTTTAATTAAAATACAGGAAATGCTCGTTGTAATTTAGATATATAATAAGCTCGATAGTTAAATGTCCTAGAGCTAATTCAATATTAAGTAATGTGATTTATAATTTAAAAGTTTTAAATTTTTTTAAATTTAAAAATCAAAATTTAATTAAATTAAAAATCAGTTTCATAAGAAGGAACAACAACAAAGTCAATTATCTGTACGATCGTTTCGGAAATCCGTGCTTTTTATTTGTGGTATACATGAAGTCACGTAGAATAATTATACATAGTTTTTTTGGTAAGCACGGTCTCCTCATCAGCAAATTTAGGAGGATTTCTATTGAATTGAAAAGACACCAAAAATAAACCTAGCATTAAAAGTAAGGCAGATGAATCTGAAAAATTGAAGTAAAAGGTTTGGATATAAAATTTATAAGAAAATTAATAAGGAAATTGGTATAGGTTAGAGATAGAAATGAGTAAAAAAAAATATATATATTTTTGAATTTACATAATAAATTTGATTTAAAAATATATATATATATAATTACCTAGTTGGCCTTTTCCTTTTAAATGAAATACATTGTATACTCCATAAACAATTCAAACTTGAAGGAGGGCTATATAGAGATGATGCACTTTTCATAACGAATTCTACTAATAAAAATTATGAAAATGCAATTAAAGCTCTACATAAATTATTTAAAAATTATGGACTTAGTATAAAAATTTTTCGACAATTTTGTGTCTTAACACCTGCAATGCTTGATGTAGGTTACCTGAATATGTGTCAAACATTTTAATGTATATATATATATATATATATATATATATGATTGCAACGTCTTGTCAGACGAGTGCCACTCCCTCAGACATTTAAAATCCATGAGCTTAAATGTCTAAGGGAGTATCTATACGAATATGATGTTACAGAGTCTTGGCTTTGTACGACAGCTAAGTCTCTCTCTCGGTTCAAAATGCTGAGATCCAGCAACAAGCAAGAGCAAGATAGCCAGCAACTAATTAAACTGCAGACCAGCTTAATGCGGGTACTGGTCTTCCGCTTTATGGTTTTTTAAATCAGAGATTTGCTTCTCCTAGAAAGGTTGCCTTCACCATGGCTTACGGGAGCCCTCTCTACCCCAATACACATACACACACACACACACACAAATACACGGTGCTAGTTGGCCGTTGACCTAGAAAAAGAGTTCATTCGCCCTTTGGAAGGTCTTGTTTTTAATCCTTCAGCGAGACTAGCCGCCCTCCTCACCAAACAAGTCTGGTGGGGGAACCAGTTTAGTCGCCGGTGACCCGACCATGAGGCACGTAGTACTGGGTGATATGGTACCAGTAGCATTTGACATGACCTGACATACATATATATATATATATATATATATATATATATATATACGCGCATAAAGTTATGAACAGTACATAGGGCCCGAGCAAAGCTGGGCTAAACTGCTAGTACACACACACATATACACACATACACACACTCATATATATATATATATATATATATATATATATATATATATATATTAGCAGTTTAGATCAGCTTTGGCCGAGCCCTTTTTACTCTTTATATAATTCTGAAGAGAAATATATTCTTTGAAAAATAATGTTACGCTTACTTTGGATGGAATTTGTATGCCCACCTGACACCATCCTCGAATGTTTGATATGGGGTTTTAATATGGGGAAACAGGAAATCAGAAGAGAATTCCAAAGTCCTGCAGTTTTGGGAAAAAAGTTGTTAAAGTAAAATACATTCTTACATCTAGGGATCTCAACTGTGTGGGGGTCGGATCTGTCGGGGGCATTTTCTTCGAGGGGGTATAAAAGCTTGTAGTTCTTCAGAGCATCCATCATTAAAATACTTGTAAAACAGGCAGAGGGATGCAACATTTCGTCGGTAGGACCGGGGTTGAATGCAATCTACAGATTAATGTGTTACGTATGTCGGCACATTTTTTATTTCATACACTACTTTACTTCTCGTCACCCAATGATTCGCAACACAATAGCAAGCATATAGCTCTTATATCTGTCCACACCATGTTAGAAGAAAAATATTTATACTGTAAGGTAAGCCATTTGTAACCAGCCGAAGCCCACAGAGCGGTTCCATCGGCAACTTAACCTATGGGGATATCATCGGTTTTTTCTATGATTAGTTATAGATATAACAATCATTTTAGCCCACAGATTTACAGATAAAATATTGAACTTACAATCACCGAAAGCTCCTAAAATTAATCACTCAGCTAATTCGCCGAAGCGAATCTAGGTCTTAAACAACATCTGCCTTCATTCGCTATCTGAGTCACTTGACCGCAACTCGCCATTTTGGCACATAGCTCCACAGAACACAGATTTATAATGGGATCTTTCAATCGACTCTACACGCAGACGAACAAATCTTAAAGCTTTCAATGTAACAAAAAAAAAAAGCGAATCACTCCTAAAATAATAAAATAAATAATTCCCTATAACGCGACATTCACGCGATCAATCTAAACGTCTTGCTGATCCCTGCATCTCAATTATCATATCGCGTAATTCCGAATTTTTTTCTTGATAATTATTTATGTATTCCTCGCTATTTAATTAAAATTAACTCAAATGATTGAACGTGACAGCAACTTTCCCAAGACAAATTCTACCGACAAAACTACATAAGTTCACGACATCCTTCAATACATAACAAGGATTAATCTTTAATGTTCAACCAACAGCATCGGTATTGTTCTGAGTACAACAAAATCTAACCTTAATCTGCATAACATCGCAAAATAACCTTCTACCGCTCCAGAAGATATCTCACTACTGATGCAATTCTCTATCTATATAAAAGCCAAGTACGCCCAAGGATGGAATACTGCTGCCATATCTGGGCAGTAGCTGCTAAAAATAGTCTATCCTGCCTTGACAGAGTACAAAATAGACTTCGTGGCTTACTCGGGGATGCCCTTGTCTCTTCCCTGCAAACTCTCTCCCACAGAAGAGACGTTGCAAGCCCATCTTTGTTTTATCGTTTTTTCCATGGCAAGTGATCGTCTGACCTCCAATCTCTGGTCCCCCTCACCAATCTTTTACGAAAAACACCTGTCTAGCTGAATCCACTGTCAAAAACTGTCCCCACACTTAATCTATGCCTAAATCAAAACGAATATTCCATTAAGAAAGCTTATTTCTTAGAACTGCACGCCCGTGGCACTCTGTTCCGTCTGCCTGCTTCCCACATGACTACAACTTGGATGTCTTCAAGTCCAACGTAAACAAATTCCTGATGAACCGCCCCCTTAAGTAGACACTGTATTAAATCTCCACACTAACGTACTGTACTTACAATAACCCGTATCTCTGACTGGCTTCCGGGTGACCACCTTGTAAAGCAAAATACGACATATCATGTGCAGAAACAAAAACATCTTTCTTCTCAGCAGAAAACGCCGCTCCAGCTTGCCTTAAAATAAAAGCTCATTCACGAGTAATATCGATGTATATAACAAAAATCACTTTAAGCACTTATTTTGTCTTCTCTTTGCTTGATATTTTAACCAATCACCCGATCGTTTATAACAGCGCCCTCGTATATATATATATATATATATATATATATATATATATATATATATATATATATATATATATATAACTATTCATTTCATCACATGAAATTAATATAATAAAGTATAAATTTATGCGTAAACTATAGATTGGTATACGGCCCCATACAATCAAATGTTAAAAACACTTTCCCACAACCAATCCCTTACACAAAATTTTCAATAAAAATACCTTAAAGTTATCCTACAGCTGCTGCGAAAATTTAGAAATGATAATTAAAGCACATAATAACAAAATATTAAATAAAACAATGTAAACAACAACAAAATAAACAATAAAAAAGTAGACACCATAACAAAAATAAAACTAACACAAGCAGAAATAATAATAATAATAATAATAATAATAATAATAATAATAATAATAATAATAATAATAATAAACCCCGGACAAGAACAACCATCCTAGAAATAAAAATACTAATAACGAACAAGAGAAATGCAACTGTAGACACCGCCCACTTTGCCCACTTCAAAATAAATGTCTAACCAAAAGCGTAGTTTACCAGACCACCATATTTGCGAGAGAAAACCCGAATTACAAAAAAATATTACGTAGGTATGACTTCCTTAGAGTTCAAAACTCGATATTATGACCACAAAAGTATATTCAACAATAAAAAACACCGTATGTAAACAACGCTAGCAAATAAATGCTGGGAACTCAAGGAAAGCGGACATTTGCCGGTAGTCGAATGGAAAATAATAAGACAAGCTACCAGACGACCCATGGAGATTATGCCATTATGAAATATTTGCTATCCTGTAAGAACCCCAACATCTATTAAACTGTAGAAGAGAAATCGCGAACAACTGTGTTCACAAAATAAAATTTATTCTAGGATAGCGATACAAAATAGTTTGAAAACTAGAAAAAACAATAGAAAATAAACAAATAAATAAATTAAATAAACATGAATATACATAAACGATCACAAATATATGTATGTATATATATATATGTGTATATATATGTGCATATATGCATGTACATATATATATTTATTTATAAACTAACATAATTTTTTTTAAACCTAACCTACATTAAAATAGGTCAAGAAACTAGACATCCAGGCTAAATAGAGCACAAACAAAGGAACTAGTAAACCAGAGGTCAAATAGGCCTTTGGCCGATAAATGCATGTTCATTGGCTGATAGGACGGGCGCGGTGGATATTAGAAAGCTGATTGGCTTACTAAAATCTCAATAGAAGTTGCGTATATAAAAACGATAGACGACCACAAAATTCACGCATAAGCCTGAAGAATCCTAGACTGGATGAAACGTGGAATATTCAGTGTAGCTTAATCGCCATATATATGTTCTAACTTACTATATATATATATATATATATATATATATATATATATATATATATATATATATATATATATATATATATATATATATATATATATATACCATCAGTTTAACTCTAATAAACAGACCACCCAAGCTCCTTGTGGGGACCGCAGTTAACTCAATAAATTAACATTTCATCGATTCTTACGCGCTGCACTCCCTGTTTTCCTAAACCTCCCACTGCCACTTTGGTCAATAAACGCCCCATCAGCATGTGAGGAAATCCCAATATTTAATTCCCTATTAGGTAACAGTTAACAACGCTTGTTAGGTGAAAAAACAACTAAAATATACCCCCAAAACAACTACAATAAAACAATTGGAAGAGAATTCAGAGTGAAACAAAAACAAAAACACCTACGGCTATGCGCGTAATATCGATCACACTGGCTGTTATAACTTAATTTTCCTAATGTCTTGTTACATGTTAGCATTTGTAAAAAATACTTGGGTATAGTGCGCTGAGTTTTTCCATTGATTTTTTGTATGTTTATATTTTGATCTTTGTTTGTGTGTGTTTGTTAGATTTCCAGTTTTTTTTCATGTCTCTTTTTGTCAATTTTAACGTGCATCCGAAAGGAAAAAAACACGATCTATGTATTTTTCAACGTATTGTATGAATATGTGTTTCTGTTTCCTTTTTTTCTGTTTTTCCCTATCTTTTTCCTAATTAAATCTAGTCTGTCTGTATTTTTCGTACACAAAAAAACAATAAGGCAAGCATTCAAAAAGAAAAATGTCACACTCTCTCAACTTAAAGCCAACTCATCCAGACCTTGTATTCCTATTGTTTTTTTTAATGTTTGTTTTCTTTCCTTTTTTCGTTTCTTTTTTTCTTTTTTCTTTTTATTACATGAGCGAGAAAAAAAGGGCGACCCGCTTTTTGTTCGTATTTTCTGAGAAAAAAGCTTTTTTCACTTTAAACCCAAAGTTCATTATTTTATTTTTTTATTTATTATTTTATGTTGTGTTTGTGGTATTACTAATCACGGAAAAAATTCATATGTTGCGTGTGGGAATGGGTGGCTGTTTATATTGCGTAAAAAGTTCACTTACGCACATCAACATTTTGGAGGGTTCTTTGAACATCAAGCAGAAGAACGTACCCTTTGTATCTTCTTCATACCTCTTGCTGTGTCCAAGCGTTGCTTGCGTCTTGAAGTCGGCGCCTCTGGAACCAAAGCTCTCTCATGCGCAGTTTAATTTTTCTGGACAGCTGAAACTTTATTCAGTTTAATGGTTGAATGTCGCGTCCTTATTTTCTGCTCATCCTTAAAAGGAGGGTGGGTTTTTTTATCGATTTATCTGCTATCATCATCTATCTATCATCGCTTACACGAGGAGTCTTTCATCTTCTTGTAATCGCGATAAACTACTATCTGTAGACCGTCGAACTCTAAAACTTGAACCGGCTGTTTTGCTCTTATAATCATTACATACACATATGTAATAACAATGTTCGGCCCTCATGTGCTTTCAATAAAATTTCCCCATTTCATTCTCCCTGTTTCACTTGTTACGTCTCTTTTCGCGACAGTAGTGAATACGTAGTAACAGTAGATGCTTAAGCAGTGTGGTTGTTATGTAAAACAGTCATAAAACCGTCGCCCACCTCCTTACGTTTTTTACGATATTCAACACCAGTGAATTCATCATAACTTTTTCTTTACTCAAGGAAAATTGTAATTATTTTCGCAATACACTTGAGAAGGTGATCTATAAAGTGTAATAATCGTTTGAAATTTGATCTAAAATTGATTGAGCGGTGAAGCTTTAATGCAGTTCTAAATGACTTAAACTGCCACTTAACCATATATTAAAACACTTCCGTGTTTGAATGATCTCTCCCTCTCTCTCTCTCTATCTCTCTCTACATATATATATATATATATATATATATATATATATATATATATATATATATATATATATGTGTGTGTGTGTGTGTGTGTGTGTGTGTGTGTGGATCGGGAGAGAAAGAGAGAGGGGGGAAGAGAAAGAGGGAGTATAAAAGAGAATTAAAGAAGAGTTAGTGAAAATAAAGAAAGTATTAGATTTAAAATTAGGTAAGATTAGACCAGAATCCTTCTGTATACATTGACTATGAAAATTAGACGTGTGCAAAAATCCTTGAATTTCTCAACTAATCTAAGCATTATATACAATTATTGTCGACACCAATAATATCAATATAACTATATACGCTATCAATAATCGGGTTTGTATTACAATACACGTATATTCGAAAAAGTTGTCAAAAAACAAATATATAACAAATAAATGTTATCAAAGGCAAGATAAGTTACTTTTCTACCAAACTGGATATATTTTTTTGTGTGTTTATTCAATGTAACATGTTTATTCAGCTCGAAAACCATACAGTGTTTACTGATGTATTGGAAAATTTAATATGGCGGCTGACTCTCTCTTCAACACAGTAAGTTTGGGAAAAGGTGTTATGAATAAAAAAACTGGATAAAATACTGTTAAAAACTCGCTCAATATATGTTACCGTGACATAGGTTGACATATATTCGGCGGAGTTTTAATAGTATTTTGTCTAGTTTTTTTTTATTTATAACACCTTTTCCCAAACTTACCGTGTTAAAGAGGGAGTGAGGCGCCATATCGAATTTTCCAATACATCGGTAAACACTGTATGTTTTTCGAGCTGAATAAGCATGTTACATTGAAAAAAAACACGAAAAATATATCCAGTTAGGAAGAAAAGTAACTTATCCTGCCTTTGATAACATTTATTTGTTATATATTTGATTTTTGACAACTTTTTCGAATCTATATGTACAGTAATACAAACCCCAATAATCTTTAATTATTTGAAGAAGAATACATTTCAATGTTAAAGCATGTATGTGACGGATAGTTGCTTAACACAAACAGACACAAACGAGTTGGTTTAAAACGTTTTCTAATAAAGACTAAAAATGGAAATTAAAAAAAAAACCCGGTCCAAATGAGTTAACATTTTGTATTTTCCCACCACGTGTCTAGATTAGGTAAGTAATGTGTAGAAGCAGCGAACTCTTTGCTCCCTTCAGAGAGGATCCATAAAAAAATGTAAAGAAACGCCGTTAACTTCAAAAGAAGCTAAAAAGGAAATGCATTAAAAACAATTAGTTTTAAACCGACCGAAATACATCCGGTTTTTTTCGCGGTTAACTCATTATAAATGAACAACAGATGCAAGGTGTATATTTCCATCCGGAAAGGAAGAATAAGTACATGAGAGAGCGACTGTTTGAACGGCAGTTTTTATATATTAAAATATGCTATATTCGGACTTTTCACTTATAATCTTCTATTGTAATCCGGCGTTATCGGTTACCATTTCACCTGAAAGTATTCTCAATTTCTACAAAATCACTGTCGCTCATGCATTGAGTATTGTTTTCACATTTGGGCTGGGGCATCTTACAGTAGTTCTTTACTCTTTGACCGCATTTTAAAAAGGCTATACGTCCAGCACTACCCACCAAACTACAACTGTCCCATAGTTGGGCGCACATATGCAAATCCATACGAAATAGTGACATCTATAAAGAATAAAATAGACTGTAAAATAGAAAAAGAAAGATCAGTTTAGAGACGTGGAGACTGTTTAAAATCACGCAGCAGGCGTTGATAACGGTCGAAAGCACACCCGAGAAGACAATCACCATGAGGAAATAAATGTCGTTTCATAAAGACAAAGTGAGTTGAAGTCGTTTTCTATCCTTTGTTTACTTTTCGACCCTACCTACAGCGTCTTGGTTTCCCGACTACGTTACACATTCTCTACCTCATCGCCACCACGTTACCTCACTGATAGACTCATATCACATATGCCCCCTCAACGTATATACTCTAAACAAACGCGACAAAAGTTAAACGACTATCAATAATTTCCCTCACGCTTTATCTGTGACTACACCTAAACTTAGATTCCATGGAGAAAGCTTCTTTCATAGAACTGCACGCCTATGGAAATGTCTTCCTTTTTGTAGACTTTCAGCTGACTACAATATGGTTTCCTTCCAGTCTAACGTAAACAAGTTTTTGATGGGCCGTTCCATATAAGTTATCAAATTTACCGAATTTCCATTACTAAGAATTACTTTATTGTCCAATATCTACGGCACGCTCTTTAACACTTATACTCGAGTGGGCTATTGGCTTGATAAGTGGTGATATCTACGTCAAAAAATGTTTCACTGGCGAGATCAATAGAGGCTGTAACATCTGTTCGTGTGGCCAGGGTAACTTGGTGAGAGGTGGCTCCTAAAAAAAGAAAAATTAAGCCATCCATAGCCATAAGATTCTATTTTTACATTAAAAAATTGTTATAATAAATACAAGAGAGTCTAGTTTCTTTTAGGTACATGAACATTCGTTGATTGTCCAGTAGGATTTAGATTTTGATTTATTACGTCAAACAAAGTTTATATATTCCTTTAAAGGTACATTTCATCATAATGGGCTTCTGCTTTGTTTTCTTGTAATTGACATTATTGTTTGGAAAGTGCAAGTCAATGGTTCCATTTAAAAAAAAAACTAAAATTAGTATCATTGTAAAAAAACGAATTAGAATCCATATAAAAACCCAAAGTAGAATCAATATAAAAAAAACTCGAATACAAAATCAATATAAAAAACTCGAATTACAATCAATATAAAAAACTCGAATTAGAACCAATATAAAAAAAACTCGAATTTGGATCAATGTAAAAAAACACGAATTAGAATAAATATAAAAAACTCGAATTAAAACCAATATAAAAAAACTCGAAGTAGAATCAATATAAAATATCGAATTAGAATCCATATAAAAAAACTCGAATTAGAATCAATATAAAAATCTCGAATTTGAATCAATGTAAAAAACACGAATTAGAACCAATATAAAAAAAACTCGAATTATTATCAATATAAAAAACTCAAATTATAATCAATATAAAAAAACACAAAGTAGAATCAATAAATAAAACTCGATTTTAATCCATATAAAAAACTCGAATTAGAATCAATATAAAACGCTCGAATTATAATCAATATAAAATATACGAATATGAATCAATATAAAAATCGAATTAGAATCAATATAAAAAACTCGAATCAGAATCAATATAAAAAACCCGAATTAGAATTAATAAAAAAACCTCGAATTCGACCCAGTATATAAACTCGAAGTAGAATAATATAAAAAAACTCGAATCAGAATCCAAATAAAAAATCGAGTTTGAATTAATGGAAAAAACTCGAATTAGAATCAATATAAAAAACCCAAATAAGAATGAATATAAAAAACTCGAATTAGAATCCATATGAAAAAAACGAATTAGTATCAATATAAAAAAACTCAAATAGTATTCAATATAAAACACTCGAGTTAAAATCCATATAAAAACCACGAATTAGAATCAATATAAAAAACTCGAATTAGATTTAATATAAAAACTCTAATTATAATCAATATAAAAAATCGAGTTAGAATCCATATAAAAACTCGAATATATAAAACACTTGAATTGGTATCAATATGAAAAACTCGAGTTAGAATCCATATAAAAAAACTCGAATCAGAATCAATATAAAAACTCGAATTAGAATCAATATAAAAAACTCGAAGCAGAATCAATATAAAAAAAAATCTCGAATTAGAATCCATATAAAAAACTCGAGTTATAATCAATATAGAAAAGCTGGATATAGAATCAATATAAAAAACTCGAATTAGAATCAATATAAAAAATTGAAGTAGAATCAATATAAGAAAATCGAATATTAATCCATATAAAACACTTGAGTTAAAATCAATATAAAATATCGAGTTAGAATTAATATTAAAAAACGAATTAGCATCAATATAAAAAACTCAAATTCGAATCAATATAAACAACTCGAATTAGTATCAGAATAAAGAACTCGAATTTGTATAAATATAAAAACTCGAATTAGAATCAATATATAAAAAAAATCGAATGAGAATAAATATAAACACCCCAATTAGAATCCATATAAAACTCGTATTGGTATCAATATAGAGAACTCGAATTATAATAAATATACAAAAAACAAGAAAGTGTCAAATTAAAAAACATCGAATTAGAATCAATATAACAAAACTCGAATTAGAATCAATATAAAAACTCGTATTAGAATCAATACAAAAACTCGGATTAATATCAATATAAAATATCGAATTAGGACTAATATAAAAACTCGAATATGTATCAATATAAGACACTCGAATTAGAATTAATATAAAAGACTCGAATTAATATTATTAAAAAAAACGAATTAGAATCAACATAACCAACACGAATGTGTATCAATATGAAAAACTCGAATTAGAATCAATATAAAAAACTAGAATTAGAATCAATATAAAAACCTCGAATTAGAATGAATATTAAAAAAAACGAATTTGACTCAATATAAAAAAACTGGCATGATACCAATGGAAAAAAACTAAAAGTAGTACTAAGGTAAAAACGTTGAATGTGTATCAATATAAAAACTTTAGTTAGAATCAATGCAAAAAAACTCGAATTAGAATAAATATAAAAAACTCGAGTACGAATCAATATAAAAGAATTCGAATTAGTATCAACATAAAAAATTCGAATTAGTGGCAGTATAAAAACACGAATTACTATCAATATAAAAAACACTCGAATTAGAATCAATATTAAAAAATTGTATTAGTATCAATATAAAAAAAACTGTATTTAGAATAAATATAAAAAACTCGAATTAGTATCCATGTAACAAAATCGAATTTATATCAATATAAAAACTCGAATAAGTACCCATAGAACAAACTCGAATTAGAATCAATATAAAACATCGAATTAGAATCCATATAAAAACTCGAGTTAAAATCAATATAAAAAACTCGAATTAGAATCAATATAAAAAACTCGAATATGAATCAATATAAAAAAAAACTCACATTGAATCAATATAAAAAAACTCGAGTTAGAATAAATATGAAAAAAATCAAATTAGAATCAATATAAAAAAACTCGAATTAGAATAAATTAAAGAAAACTCGAATTATTATCATAAAAAATGTGGATTTGTATCAGTATAAGAAACTCGATTTAGAATCAATATAAAAATACCGAAATTTGTATCAATAAAAAAAAAACTAGAATTATTACCAATATAAAAAACTCAAAATTATTACACAAAATTTTTCAACGTATCTTAAAAAACCTGAATGACATACTCGCACATAGGTCACAGGCACATTTTCAATATTATTTTGTGAAGCGGTTGATGTGATAGAAGCTATCAAATCACACCTTTCAACAAAATTATACTAACAATGTGCCTGTGACCTATGTGCGAGTATGTCATTCGAGTTTTTTCAAATAAGTTGAATAATTTTGTGTAATCATTTGAAATGGCAAACAAAAAAAACACACAAACTATTTAATAGGTATGTAAACTGATAGACCAACAGGGAAAAAAATATCGCGTTCCCACATAACAAGACTCAAACTATTCGTAGTATTTAGACTACTGTTCTTATCCTGGGATGTTACTTTCCCATCGCGTTGGTTGATGTAAATGCAGGTGCATCTTGTCGAGCGGAAAACTTTATTTAGTACACGTAGATTACCTGATCTTCATCTGTGCTCACGACTGGTAGAAATGCAAAGTAATTGTATTTCGAGTGTCGCCTGCACTGAGGATTAAAACTTATTCTTGAAGAAAGGTGCAACGTGAAACTAATTTTTACCAAGCTATCATATCTACTGTATCACGAGTTTTTGTGGAAAATTCTATCATGAATTTTTGGATCAGTAAACTTATTCCTGTTTTACATGTACACTCATACTATTATGAATATACATTACTATTTATTACTACATATTATATATATATATATATGCATATATAAGTACATATTATATATATATAAATATATATATATATATATATTGAGAGTTAGATATAGATAGATAGACAGACGGATTAATAGAGAAATATGGATATTATTTATTTTTTTCTTATTACATTTTCACTCAAAACAAGGCACATTGCCACTTTGGTGCAGGGGTTACTATCAGGGGCAGCAACTAATGGGGCACTATGTTGGGATTTGGGCAGCAAGATGTCGGTTCACGTTACACTTGAACTTTTGCATGTCAGTACAGTTAGGGAAGCAGGGACCTGGAATGGAATTCCAGAGTCTAGGGGTTCTGGGGAAGAAACTACTGGAGGAGAAAGATCTTTTACATCTAGGATTCTCTACTGTGTGGGGGTGTAATTTAGCTGCCTGTCGGGTTTGTCGAGGATGTCTCCGTCGTGGGGCACAAGTGCCTGCAGTTAGTCAGAGCATTAACCATTAAAATACTTGTAGAACAGGCAGAGGGATGCAACCTTTCGTCGATGGGACAGAAGCTGAAGCTTCGATGCCAGTTCAGGGCCTATCAGATTTGCGACTCTCTTTTGAACCTTGTCTAGGAGCTAGAGACTAGCAGCAGATGTACTAGCCCGAATGTGACAGCAATAGTCCATACATGGACGAATGGTGGCTTCATAGAGGTACAGGATACTTTCAGGCGTCAGTAGTTTTCTAGCACGGTAGAGAGAACCTACCTTTTTCGCAGCGGCCATGGCAATGTTTTCAATATAATTGTTCTAACTTATGTTTCCTGTGAACCTTAGGCCAAGCTGTCAATTTTCAACCTACAGACTGAAGAATTGACATAAAGGCTATTGAGATTTGGGAAATTCATTTAAATCGGTTCTCGGTCATAAATTTTGCGGTAAAAAGTCAAAGTTCAACGATTTGATCTTTGAAAATCTACAAAACTCCTCAATCAACTTTGGGTCTAAACATTTCAAATATTAGAAGTAGGTTACAAACTCATTAACGTGATTTGAGTCCAAAACAGTAAATTTTAAGGGGTCAGAATTGGGCTCAAAGTTTTTTAAAAAATTGATCTTTCAGCCATTTTTTGGTCTAAGCATTTTAAATTTTACATAAATTGTATTCAGACATAGGGCAAACTTTTTAATTGTTTTTGTCCGGAAATTTGTCACCAACGGGCCAAAGTTTAAAGTCTCAACATATGAAATTCTGCATAATAGGTAGTCGGACATTCAGCAAGCTTTTTAATCCGTTTTTTGGGCGAAAATTTCGCTGTAAATAAGTAGAAAGTTGAAATAGTACACCTTTGTAGACTCTACCAAACTCCTTCGCCAATTCTTGGTCTAAACACATCAAATTTTAGATGTATGTTACATGCACATTTGTCAAACTTTTTAATGTATATATATATTTATATATATATATATATATATATATATATATATACAGGGTGTCCGTAAGGTTACTATACAGTCTTACAAGTTACTATACAGACACACTGTAATATATTAACTGTACAGTAAGATATTGTATTAAAATATTTATTTGTAACAAAAGAAATAAAAAGAAATAACACGTTTATGTTTATAAAAATCCCAGAAAATACACGTGTTACATCCGAAAAGACGGTAACAGTCAAGGCAAACAATAAGACTGTATAGTAACTTTACGGACACCCTGTATATATATATATGAACAGTACATAGGGCCCGAGCAAAGCTGGGCTGAACAACATATATATATATATATATATATATATATATATATATATATATATATATTATACCTACAATTTTTCAATGAATGATTCCCATACTGTATTCAATTTTATACTACATCTAGACTAGTAGAAAACATTGGGCCAGGATCTGCACTGCTTACTTTGTTGAGCGTTTTTCATTTTTAATTTGTCCCCTGAGGATATATGTTATCCTCTTCCTCTCCATATGTTGTATGCCATAGCACACTTTTTCGAGAGCTACTGATGTATTAAAATAGAAGCAGAAACCTTCAACTGGTAGATGGAAACGATTAGTAACACATTACTAATTCAGCATCTTCTGTTCCCCGCGAATAATTGCGTGTATAGTTCTCACACTGACATTAATGCTAATTATCATGAAAAATTTATTGTTGTGTTTAATTTTTTTTTATCTTTCCGTCTGAATGAATCGTAAGCTATATGTCGCATTTTTTTATATATGTAACTTAGCTTCTTTCTCATCTTCTATGGAGAAGCATTAGGCTTCGAAAAGACTAGCTATAAACAGCGTTTATAACTTCGCTTGTATATGATGTTTTTTTCCGAACTGGCAATAAATTCACGTATACTTATATTTAAATAGTATTGAATTTTACTTATATATACCAAGTGGCTTCGATACGTTTCCAGATTTTATTAACTCGGTTACTTTTATTGATAGTGCACATATGAAAATCGAGTCCTCATTTAGGTAATCTCTTTCAGCTGCTATGCACATGTACCGTTCTAACAAATTTTAGAAGGCGCCATGAGAGTCCTCTTGTATGAGTGTGTCACAATCGCTTTCATCTCCTCAATTGTCTTATAAGGACAGCTTCTTAGGTTTTCCTGTAGCTAGAAGAATAACCAAAATTCACAAGAATCAAGGTCTGGCCTATAGGGAGTGTGAGAAACTGTCTTAATGCCCATATATGTCTTTACAACAGCTTTCTTTATGATATTTTCTGAGCACTTTTGGGGAATTAATTGTGTATATAGTTCCCACACTGATATAAAACTGTAGCTATTGTCTCTAAAGATACACTACGGTCCTTGTAAATGAAATTCTTTATTTGGCCAATCAGCACTGGTGTTTTCTTCCTTATTCCTTACACCTCTATAGGCCGCTTACTTGAACAGACACTTAATCGATTAGATTGAAAAGTGAGCCATTTCGCCCGTTTTGATGAAAATAAAATATGCTAGTGTCGAACATTCGTTGATCATATTTCAATCAAGGACAACGTCGGATATCCCTGCTTATATTTTAATGTTAGCCACATTTTTATGCCTTTTCGCAATTTTCAAATCATGAGCGCACTTTTTTTTCATTTCAAGAACTGACTCTGCATTAATACTCTTTAACTGACTCTATAAGATATGGAATTGGTTGATTGTCTATTCTTAGAAATACTCCATCGTTAGTATGGTTCGGTTATTAAATCAAAACCACTTTAATTTCCTCACGTAGTTTTATGTGAATTGATGGTAAAATTCTTTTTACATGTAGACTATAGAAGTGTGTGCCACCGAGGACCCGATAAGAGTCCTACTTACACGCATGTAAAAACTTTTACATAAAACATTAAGAATATTTCATTTCTCCCGGTTTAAGTAAGTACTGATCCCTCAGAGGAATCCTCTTCACATCGGTGCATTTAATTATGCATGCCTTGTCGACTTACGACAACGCCTTTATGATTCTTAAGACACGAGCTTAAGTGATTGGCTCGTAGGATTAGTTATCGTTGTCATTGCTTTTAAAACTTTAAATAGTTAATGAAGGAGAACCGCACACATTATTTCTATTTAATTGCGTAACTCCGTTATAATATAGAATGTAGAAGCTACATAGTTCTGAAAAGTTTAACGACTGAGCTTTAAATAAATTCATTTGAAAAGAATTAGAGAGAAGGTATTTCAGAACTTGCTGCAAAAACACCGATTCCATTTAGCTGACTAGAAAATTATTCATGCCTGCCAGTATTCTAAATCTCTACAGTACCAATATTTGCACAGGTCTTCAGAATCGATAGCACATCTTGGCTGTTGCACAAACCGCTTCTCTTTTCCTCAAGGACAGTGTTTAAAAAGTGTCCTTAATCTAATAGATTCCACATTGTTTACCAAACAAAAGACAATGTTTTATCACCACAATTGTACCCTGTCAAGGTAAATACCCTCACCTAACTTAACACGCAGCAAAACAACAATCTCTTTGATGGTAGAAATCACCAGTTGACAAAACGTGTTCTATTTTAATATTTTATTTTACCCGAACGTTTCGCCTTTGGAAATGCCGGTCTTCGAATGTACTAACACACACATTTAAACGTAATGTTAATAAGCACTTAATGCGAACTTGAAATGTTTTCTTAAATATGGATCTCAATTCACCGTAGCCATTTATGTTTTATGTGGCAGTGTGTCTTGTTTTGAATTAATAGTTGCAAAGTAAAAATTAGGATATAAAAATCTATTTATATTTATTATATAATTGATGATAGTAGTTACAATAAACATGTACCCATGCCGCATCATCGTAGAAAAAAAACTAACAATATATTGATTTATAATTTGCCCTCATGTAAAGGGTTCCCGAATAGTAGTTTTCAGGTGATTCGTGTTATTCGCCACATTCCTCATCGTAAACATATAATCTACGCATATAGAAATAATTACACTGGACAACATATTTCAGATAAAAAAGGACATGTTACATAAGACATGTTTCAGTGCAAGAAATATATAATGATACTAACTTTGACTTTAATCCCATTTAGCACAGTTCTTATGTATTATAAATCAACATAAGTCTGCCAACATGCCATAATTCCATTTTCTTTAAAACTTTTCTCCATCACTGAAATATCCTGATGGAACCGCTCGGCATGTTCATCACTCGCACCACTAAGATTCTCAAAAAATTATGGGAAGTGACAATTTTACAAAAGAAAAGAAATGTACTTTATTCGATAAAAAGAAACATGAAATAGATTTTACATGAAATGGTGAAACTAAAAATGTCCACAAATATCCTGTACTTTTTCGATTGTGTCATAATGTTATCAGAAATAAACCTCATTTCATATGGTCTACTCGACATGATCCTCACTGTTTTTTTTCAATTATAGAAGTTATCTTTAATAATCAGATAACATATTATATACGACTAACAAAAACACTAAAATTTATAGGCATATCGATTGGTCAATAAAAATCATTTTAATATTATACGAGTGGCTAGTTCTAATCCTCTATTTACGTTATAATTTAGCGGTTTCTGGGAAAAAAAACATTCATTACTTTTCTGAGGAAAATGTATCATAATTTTATATAGAATTATTGGCTTGTTCGATGTCATCATTGAGGAAAATATATGTGAGCTAGATATCGACATAACTCACTTATTGTCACATGATCAAATAGACAGGTCTATTCTACTTCATGGATTTATGAACATATCTATTTCCAGCTATGCACTATATGTTTTCTTTGTATTGTAATTTGGTTTTGTTGTCTATCCTTTACTAGGACATCATAAATCATAATTATCTCCTTCTAACTTTTAAACTCCTACGTGTATGTTTTTTTTTACAATGTAATAATATAATGAAAATATTGTGTCTGTACAAACCAGCTTCAAGCCCGACTTATCTGTCAGATCGTCTTTTACGTGTCGACAGACGAATATTTCTTTCTATAATATCAGTACAAAGTAATAAAATTATACGAAACTAATACCAGTTTTTTTTTTTATAAAATCATCACATTTTTTTTTATAAAATCATCAAATTTTTCAATTAAATTAATTGCCTGTCTCGAACGAATTTCGCGAATAAAATGTAATTAATAATATTAGTACGAGCCATAAAAAGTTCAGTTAATTACAAACTACACTGTATCTTCAATTGTTCTGCTCTCATTTTATAGCTCAAATAAAATATAACAAGAATTTACCTTACCCCGTACATCTTGCTTTGTTAGAAAGGATAAAGGACTCGAATTACTCTCGCTTTGACCCTCTCCAGACTTACTTCCATTTGAACCTTTCTGTTAAAAGGGGAATATTTTTGTTGGACACCAACTAGTAAACGCTGGCTCCTTTAGTGGCCGTGTGGAATCAAAATAATCAAATGTAAAGCAAAACGATATGTTAAATTTATATAGAAACATCTAGGACTATTTATCTGGCTGTATTTTCGAATTTTATTGGCATTTTATCTCCGTCATAATTGTGACATTACTTTCCTCTTCCACGCGTTTCCTAATCGTTTTTTCTCTCTCTTCATCGTTTTCAGTTTTTATTTTCTTCTTAAATAAATATACCTGTTAATACTAACATGACGATATCAGTTTCTTTGTTTTTGAACTCAGTTGCTTGGCTGTAATTAGTCAATTCTACACATCGTTCAAGTATAGCATTATTAGTCAATTCCGATTAAAACAAGAGAGTAGCTCGGTGTGATTTCTGTTAATTATACCAGCAAATGCAAAAGGTGATGACTCCAATATGTTTAAGTGGAGGAATAACACAATAAAAGAATGAATATAAAAAAAACAACACTTTATCTAAAATCTTATTATAATCCGGTATATAATATTTGGAGTGCAGACATTCCCCTCTGGACCAAACATCAAAAACAGAGGCCACATACAAGTATATTATGTCTAAACGAATATCCACAATCTCATGTAACTTTAAACTACCGTTACATACATTTATTCGTTATAATAAAATACTACATTCTATCTGAGGAGAAACATTATCACAATCGGGAACACCTTACAATGAAGTGGTTATTGAATTTTCCTAAAAAACTAAAGGAATAATACCATCACTAGCCTATTACAGGGAATCATTATACGCATTAATCATAAACCGCCTAGGCTGTTTCCGTATATATATATATATATATATATATATATATATATATATATATATATATATATATATATATATATATATATATATATATATATATTTCGGAAGATAGTCATTATTCAAGCAATTGAACACAACAGAGTTATTCTTTTTTTCAGATTCTTCTGGATAACTTTTCTATTCGCCGAGCGATCTTTTTAATTTCAGCTGGCATTATATATAAAATAACGCCCATAAGTTGTTGTGCAGCCATATTTTTCTCAAGCAATTTATATCGGTGAATCCGATCGTAGTCAGGAGCAGTTGTTGTTGTTATCGTTTTATTTTTTCTTTTCCTTTGAGACTTCGTGTAATTATTTATTTGAATTGGTTATAAAGGTGGATTCAGGACAGTTCGGGACGAAGTGTGTGTGTGTTTTTTTTTTAATTTTGATTTACCTATTTCATAGTTTATTTAGTTTCTT
>NC_136494.1:20314813-20477313 GCF_053919585.1 Euprymna scolopes
ATGCATTATTAACGCATACATATATAGAAATAATATTATGTACAGACACACGTATATATATACACACACACACACACATATATATATATATATATATATATATATATATACCCTTTATTTGTTTTTACATGAGCGGTATTACATTGCTACACAATCATGAGCATGTTTAGGACAGCAAACTACTAGTAACTAAAGATTGCTTCAAGCGATACATCTTTAACGAAAGCAAAGTTTGCAATGAAAATATCAGGTATTACGTGTCACAGGGAATTAATATTAAGGAGGTTCCGTCATTGTTGTGAAAAATAATATTTGTTTGCAGGTAAATAAGACCTAATAGGGGTACGGATTTGAGTCTGTGTATAGATGCATGGGGAAAGGTGGGGGTTAAGATAGAGATAAAGGTAACCGGAGACAAGAAAAATAGAATTCGTATGCGTTTGTGATGGATTCCCTAAACGTTAAACATACTAGTGAGCATAGTTTCAATCAGCAGGGGATTGTGAATTTTGAAATATCTATGATAAAAGCGGTTTCTGATTAAATTAGTGTTCTAAAAATGCTTTTAATTTGATTAGAAGTTTTATGTGTTGCGCTCCCGTACATCCTCGCCCTACCAAGATCATCTCTTCATACATTAGTCAATGTGTAAAGTAATAAAGAAGATAATGAAAAATCGCAATGTATGAAAGAGGAAATGAAAAAAAGATTAAAGGAAAGAATGATAAACGGAAATAGAAAGCATGATTAGCACCATATAAGTAGGAAGAGGTATGGCGTATATATATATATATATATATATATATATATATATATATATATATATATGGCATCTCTGTATACTCCTATGAATTCGTATTTCTTTTGTGTGTATTAATAATCATATTAAAAAACTCTTTTCTATTTATTTATAAAGAAAATGCAATTTTCTTATATATGCGTTATGGAATTGCATTCACTAGCAGAAGATCTAGCTAATTTGCATATTCTTGTAAGATTTCATTTTAATTAATTCCCTATTACTTGCTAAGTCTTTCTAATGGGATAATCATCTTTAGTAAACTGTTACGTGTAATTATAGTCATGCAGATATTCTACATGATATAAACTTGCATAATATTTGCTTAAAAGTTTATAGTAAACACAATTTTTTTCAATATATATTTATGTATACGTATATATTTTTGTTTAACAAATTTGCCTACAAAACTCCTGCTAGTGTTTTTGGTCTACAGATATGAAATTTTATATATTAGGTATTTGAATCCATGCAAAACTTTATATTTGTGGTTTAGCCCAGAAAAATCGGTACAAAAGTGTAAAAATTAAAATAATAATTTGCCAGGTGAAGGTCAAACGCCGGCATTACGAATGCATAAGGTAGTAGCTATTGGTTTAAATTTTTAGCCTTGCAGTAAACATATTTTAATAGCCCAGTCATTGACAGCAGAAACAAAATGGATCGTGTGCTGAACGTTTTGGTTTCGATTCTCGGTGGTGGCGTATGAGGCTTATTTTTTTGTTATGCTTTTAAAATCATTACTATATATTGCATCCAGTCTATCTATCTATCTATCTATCTATATATATATATATATATATATATATATACATATATATATATATTAAGTAAAAATGTATGTCTGTCTTTTCTTTATGGCTGTTAAGAATAACTATTATACAGAAAATCACTACAAATTCACATTTTTTAATGTATACACTATATACAAATGCACATAGCCTTATGAACAGTACATAGGTCCCGAGCAAAGACGGGTGGAACTGCTAGTATATATATAAATATATATATATATATATATATATATATATATATATATATATATATATATATGCACTGCGTGTCAGATTATTACAGAAACTTACTCGTATCGTAGTTTCGTATCAAAAGTTTCGGAAACGTTGGCAATGCGGAGCTGCGTATACTGTGAAAATGTCGTACTGTTCCGTGCAATGTAAACAACTTGACATCATTGCTCAATCGACGATATTTGAGGTGTGTCAAATTATTAACAAGGAAGTTTCTTTCGTCAATAAAATGGAACTTTAAGGTGGTTTTATAAGTTCTGAAATGCGTACTGTTACAGAACAGCTACCAAAAGGTAAAACTCCCATCGAAATATCGATAATTATTAGAAGGTACCACCAAATTGTGAAGAACTTTGTCAAGGACCTTAAAAAATACGTAACAGAGTTGATAAAGGTAACTCTAGAGTTGTTTCACTCCGTTATCTACTCCAATTTAAAGTGAAGTTGTTAACAACCCTGTCCAAACAAGTCGAGAAGTCTTTGACCAAGCTGGTTTGAAGAATGTCTCCAAAAGTATGTCGCCTTCTGAAAGAAGGGACACAGTCTATTAATCCTGTGACAAAGCCTCCATTAAAGCAACATCATGTGAAAACCGATTGAAATGGGCAGAGGACAAAATGAAAACGGATTTTTACAAAGTTTTGTGCACGGATTAAGTCCGTGTCACTCTTGATGGCCCAAAGAGCTGGAGCAAGGGATGAGTCCTAGATGGACGACATCGTCATCAGCGTTTAAGGCGCTAACAAGGTGGTAGTGGGATAATGATTTGGGATGAGATAATCGGATGTAGTTTAGTTGGCCCATGAAGAATCGCAGGTGTTTAATGAAGGCAAATTCTTATATAGCTTTTTCTGAAGGAGCACTTTGAATTATAGCTGAAGAAAAAAAAGTTGACGTTCAGAAGAACTAGTATTTATTGCAGGATAATGCTCCCCCGCATACAGCAAACAAAAGCAAAGAGTGCTTGCATCAACTGGAGTTCTCTGGGCTACAGAAGATGGAGTGGCCTGCGAATTCACCAGCTTTGAACCTAATTGAGCACATTTGGAGTATCATGAAGCAACATCTCTATGCAAGTGGACGCCAATTTAAGAGCAAAGATTGTGGGAAGCTCTCCAAGAGGTACCGCGATTTATGCAATGCTCTCCAAGAGGTATCGGGAGGAATAACTGTTGACGAACACACACATTCTACCAATTCTGTGGACCAACCTCTTTTACATGTTATTCATAAAAAAAGAATGGCATATCCCCTACTAATTAAACGAAGAAATTGCTATGTAGTTTTTGTGCTCTAAATGCATTTAATGTTTGAAAATTATTTCAATAAACAAGTTATGGTTATAGTGTGTTTTTCTCAACCTTGTTAATAACATGACACACTGAAATCAACATATATCCCTATCTTCTGCCATAGTTTCGCTAGTACTGCTTTAAGTACTGTTATATTCTTACAGTACTGTTATATTCTTACAGGAGAAGCTGAATCGTACTGTAAGCACTTACTCAAAGTTTCATGGATTTTTATTCACTCGTTCCTTAAATTTTGTTAAAAAATGTAAACTCGTTAAAAATTTGATACGCTGTGTATATATATATATATATATATATATATATATATATATATATATATATATATATATATATATATAGTCCTGGTCACAATCATAAGACCACTTAAGAAAGTAAGCGTTTACGCATATTACCGAATTTTTGATCAAACAAATGGTTGAAATCATTACCAAAGGGGAAAATGTGATGGAAAAAATGAAATGTGTACCCATCTTTTACTTTAAATCCCGCTCAAAACTGGAGCACTGCACACTTGAAACCACCGTAAATTCTCGTCTTTTTGCCATAACACCAAAATGAAGAAAAAGAAAAAGAAATTCAGGAACCGGACTTTCGACCTGATGAGGCTATGTATTAGCGAAATATAGGACATGCAAAAAAAAGCAATAAACAAAAATGATTTTATCATTATATTCGACACGTCAAAGTTATCATTATATTCGACACGTCAAAGTTTTCAAAAATTTCTCAATTTAATATATATATATATATATATATATATATATGTATATATATATATATATATATATATATATATATATATATATATATATATATATATACAAGCAGAAATTAAGGAGGAGAAAAACAAAATTATTTATATATCTATATCGTGTTCATTCTATGACTTCTCTGGCCTAATTAATTTGAAGACATTCAATGTACCGATTGCAGGCTTATATACAGCAACAAAATAGATTGGTTTAGGATCAGGAAACCTTCAAATAAAAGAGATATAATTGTTTGCTTGAAACCGACACCAAATGTACATATTTGAGGTGAGGGATTTATAGCTAACACTTGTTTACATATGATATGATATGCATCGCAATTACTCGACGACGGGAGCTACAGTCGTCAAGATGTATATCCGTCTTTTTGTCTTGTATTTCTGTAGAGGTTATTTTCTAAGCGCTAATTTTTCTGTTTTTATTGCACATTGTACAACTATCGGTTGTTTGGATTTCAGCCTTTGTGGTATTTATTTTGGAGAGATTGGAACAGATCCGCCGTAAAATTTTCCAAAATCATTTTTAAACATTTGATTTAAGAACACTTTCCTGAAATGGACCGTGTAAACTGGCGAGCACGTTCGTGCGATTTAATTCCGTTAGATAATTTCTTGGGAATATGTAATTCGCAATGTTTTGTGGATAAACCAAAGACAATAAAACATTAAGCAGACAGCATTAAACCTGTTATTTCCAACGTAATTTAATGGAAGTGTTTTTCGAACCATATACAAGCTTGCCGCAGGGTCATGTGTGCGAAATTATATTTACGTTACTAATGCGAAAATATAATCTTTGTAATACACTTCTTATTTCAATAATAGAAAACTTTGTTCTTTCATTTATTACAATCTAAAGTTAACTGATCTGATAAACACCCTATACAAGGTAGTTATCCTCGCGCGAATAATGTTGTAAAATAAGCGAAGAAAGTTTCAATCGCTTTAACTATTTGCGGTATTTTTAAATGCAATAATATTTGAGTCTTATTTTTAATGACTTTCTTATAATCCAAAAAGAAAAGTTTCGCGTTGAAATTTGGAGGTTTTTTTTTTCATTCGATAAGTCGATATTATTTCATTCGTTCATTTTCTGCTGACATTTTCCTCCAGTGATGACGCAATAAAAGAAACGGCAAATGGAAATTGTTTAGCTGTTTTTTTTTTGTTTTTTTTTTTCCAATGAAATTTCTAGTTACGATCTTAGAAATTAAAACTGAGTTATTCCGGTGATAAAAGCCATGGAAATGTTTAATATTGCTGAAACTGCAACTTGACAACGAACTAAGGAACAATAAAAACCGAAATGCTATAAAAGCTAATTTCAGGTTAAGAATATAACTACATCGATAATCGCAGCAGTTTAAGAAGGTAATCGAATGAGTATTGCATAGATAATTCTTCTTTACCACTTTCCTGTGAGGTGCTTCTGCGAAATTAGGGTCGAAGTTAGCCGTTTTTGCTGAACAAAAATAAAACATTGCTCTGGCTTAGTTAAGAATAGCCTAAAATTTTAAAAAGCGAATAATTATGATCAACTTACCGTAAATATAAGTGTAAAACGCCTTCTTAATAAAACTTCCCTAATCTTACCTCTAACCCTAGGTTCGAGTGGCAAACCTCCTCCTCCTCCTAAAACCTTCTTTAGCCCTAACTATAACGCTAAGCCCAAGTGGCAAGCTCCTCACCAAACAAAATTACTTGGTAAGGTTCATATAAGTGTCTAAAAAGCACATCCTTGCCTAAAGAAAAGTGCATGATTTATTGTCGATAAAAATATAAATTGGTCAACTGTCCTAAAATGTTAAATGGTTTCGAAATGGTGAATTATTTTACATTTAATTTATATGAAACCAACCAACACTCAAAATTCTGAAATTGTTTTTGTTTCTTCCTTCTCATATAATTTCCTTTAGCTCAATCATTGACCCAAAGTCAGAGTGGCAACCTTCTCACCCTCTCAGAATTGCACAAATACCCTCTTAAAACCACACATAATCGTCTTTAGAAAAATAATGCGGATAAGAGTTATATTTGTTTTTATGTTGTATAATAATAATAATAATAATAATAATAATAATAATAATAATAATTATTATTATTATTATTATTATTATTATTCTTGTTATTATTATTAATACTATTTTAATTATTACTTATAATAACTAGTTCTCAGAGCTTATCGTAAGAGACTATTCACTAACAACCCCCGGGGCTGGTCCATGGGTAACAAACATTCTCGCCATATCTCCATACATATTTTGATTGCAGAAATTCTTTTCTGGAGCAAAGTTGGCAACAATAGATGCCACATACAAATTTCCTATGCCTAGACTATTAATCAATATTATATGTGATTTTAGAACGACATATTAGAAACATGTATTCGTTATAATGAAATCCTAAATTTCATCGCAGCACCTTTAGAGGAAATAGTTCCTATATTTCCTCTTAAGTATAGAGTCCTCCTACCGCCCAGTCAAGATCGGGAGAAAATATACACATTCTACAGATATTGTGGTTGATCTCTTCTTAACTGGATCATGAACTCATGTACATAACACAGTCTTTCCATTTCCTGGTTCAAAAATGATAAATTTTGTCTTCCTAAATCCCGCCTATTCTCATTGGCTGAGAAGTGACAATTCGATTATTCCGTAATCTACCTCTTAATACTATTATTGTAGGCCTCAAGTGCTTCCCTTTGACTTTAAGTTTCGGGAGATATTTGGAAAATATGAGGACGGACTGACAGACATATAGGCTTTTATATGTTCGACTTCCATTTAAATGTTTATTCCTAGTGCCCGTTCATAAGCATGAACTACGAGTGTATCAATGTATTAAGTAACATTTATTAGAACATATGTAGGTGTGGTAGGTAGTACGTCCCTCGAAGGGAGGAGGAAGACTTTAATCGGAGATGCACAGTTTAAATGCTTCAAAGAAGTGGAGGTTAAGTGTTGGTGTTGGGGGTTGTTAGTGCTGATGGTTTAGGTCTATATTTTGTTTGCAAAGGCGAATTAATTCGACCATGTACATTAATATGTGCACTAAACATTTTCTACCCTACTTGACCGGAATTGGAATAATAATCCAATCTTCATGCAAGATAATGCTCTCATGCACACAGATTAGCAATTTCAAGAGGTTTCTTGAAAAGCACGATATTCGATGTTTAAGTTAGCCTGCACAATCACCCGACATCAATCCTATCGAAAACCTATGGCATCACATCAAACAACAGCTACGCAATTATAAAATTCGAAACTGGAAGAATTTAGGCAATTTTAGAAAAGCAGGATGCCTTTTTACCGGAGCATTGCCGCCGAGTAATTTAAGGAATGCGCAAAAGATTTTAATGCTCTCAAATTGCAGGGGGGTTATGCTATTAAATATCAACTAGTTCATTGTGTTCCTCTTATATTTGTGTTGAATTACAGGGTGAACAGAAAGTCCTTGGACCAATTCAGAAGTGGTTTATTAATAGAAAATTACAAAAATATAAATTAAACATGAATGAAAATTATAAGTTAGGAAACCAAGAATAAATTCCAATTATTTATTTTCAATGTGATGTCCCTTCCTTTCGATTAGACGTTCAATCCTATGTCTGAAGTTACCAACCGAGGCACGCAGCGTTTCCTGAGGTATTTTAGCCCATTCACTCCGAAGAGATGTCATTAAAGCATCAACACTTGGATGAGCAACAGAACAGACCTTTGCCTCCAACAAAGACCACACAGAAAAATCCATGAGATTCAAATCAGGCGATGCAGGAGGTCACATCTCCTTACTCCAGAATCTTGGAAAATGACGTTAGCACCAGTCCTGGGTTTTTTCTGGGGGTGTTGGATGGTGTTCCATCTTGTTGGAAGGTGAAAAGCTGATCTTTGAAGTGTTTCTTCATCTCTTCAAATGCTGGAACCAAAATATCGTTAATGTAGCGATCCGTGTTGATCTTAAACCCCTGCTCCACGAAAATCAGAGGCGACTTCCAAGATTTGGAGACTGCAGCCCACACCATGGGGGAAGACGGCTTTTGTCGGCGGAAAACTATTCTCACGGAGTCATCAATGTCTGCTGAAGATTTTGCGTAAAATCTGTCGTTCTGATTGTTAACAGTCGCTTCAATTGTGAAGAGTTTTTCATCAGAAAAAACGATCTCTCGCTCTGCCGTGCCAGCCTTCAGTTCTCCAAGAAGAAGCTTTGCTCTTTCAAGTCTCTTGGGCTTTTGGGCACGTGTGAGGTACTGTCTCTTTCTCCTCTTGTAGGGGGACAACTGGAGATCGCTTTTTACGATGGTTCTCATCGAGGTCACGCTCACATTCATGTCTTTAGCCATTTGTCTTGCAGATCTCTTCGGATTCCTCCTTACCTTCTCTCGGACAGCTTTACTCACCTTCTTTGTTCGAGCAGTGCGAGGTCTTCCACTCCTAGGACGGTCCTCAGATGTACCAAGTTCCTTAAATCTGTTCACAACATGGTACACGGTGGATTTAGCCACTTTCAAGAGCTTAATCTCTGAGTTTGTCCTTCCCGCGCAATGAAGCTGAATTATGGCCTCTCGTTTGCTCATTTTTCTGAAAGTTTAAACAAAATTATTTTAATATTTTTGTTGAAAATAATTAGATCAATAGTTAGACTAAATACTTACTTTATTCGAAAAGAGAAAAAGTGATTTTAACAATATTTAATTTTAAAACTAAAAATGGTCCAAGGACTTTCTGTTCACCCTGTAATGTTGTAAAATTAGATTTAAATTAAAATTTTTCACTGTGCGGAGATTTTTTTTGCTTTATCTCTTGGAAGTTAATTTTATAAACTGCCATGAACACTAGTATAAGTGACTTAAAATCGAACATAGAAATTTATAGAGCAATAAAAGGCGTAAAAATGATGTTTGGGTTGTTTAAACAGTAACATTCAATTTTCCTTGATTTTTTTTTTTTTTGAAAAGGGGGCAAGTGCGGATTTTCTTTTTGTTACCGCAGTATTATAATCATATAATAGTAAGGATTCGAGAAACTAACTCTCGTCATCGTCAGCGGCGCTTGGCTGTTTCAAGAATTCAAACCTCAGACTATAGTCGAGTTACGCGATGAAGTCCTAGATGATTTTCTGCGTTATGTTGTTCGTCTTGAACTGATGTCGATTTTTGTTGATCTTTTAACAATAGCGTATCTAACTGTGGAGATTCTAGAAATTCGTTTTCTTTGGGAGGAAACGAATAAATACATTTTATTTAATTATTATTTTACTTATAAAACAGGAATCTACGAACACACGTGGTTCGAGGTACTTACTTTCGGCAGCGTATCATGTAATGCAACAAATATTTCTATGTCTATTTTTCTGATAAATTAGCCAACCCACAATTCTTAGTTGCTATTTTATTTACAATATTAAGAGCAATAATGGATGTTTTGTAATAAGACTGTTTATTCCATCATCCAATTAGAATTCCATGAGACAAAAATCCTGAAAAAATATATATTTAAATAATTCGAGACTTTATTAGTAATAAAACAGACCAGCAATGAACGTTTTCTTTTTTCCTCTTCAATTATTACTCCTGTTTTTTTTTTGTTTTTCTTCTTCTGGTCTAATTCAGAATCAGATTGCGTGAATGCGTCATGCTACGAATGGCTAGAGATATCGACGTCCTTCCAAACCCGACCATGAATCATCCTGTCGTCTTATATTTCACACGGTCCCCGGCCCAGCAAGTATATCGTCCCTTCCTTACTTGCATATTATAGATGAAGCATCAGAAATAAACAAAACAACTAAACAAATATAAAAGAAAGAAGGAGATGCGTCCGTCTCGCTCATTCAAATCAGCCTCTCTGATTCATTCGGTACTTTTTGCTCCGACGAACTGACCCTAGACGAACAGATATTATGATGTTTGGTGTATCAGGTGGAATAATGACCAATGAGAAAGAGTTGATGTGGAACCAGCTCATTGCAAATACGACTTGATATGACAAGGTTATGTCTGATTCATAATTCTTAAATGGGGGGGGGCGTAACCGATAAGGCTACACTGTCGTATAGACTATTGAACATTCATAATCTAAAATGAGTTTAAGATAAATCTATGTACTCTTTTTTTCTATTCACCACAAAAATATATAGATGCATATCTAATATAGTTTATTTATTCATAAAAAAACAACATTTTGGCTACACATGTGCATACATTATCAAGCAACAATTTCATTACAAGTTCTTACGTTTCAAGACATCTTTAGAACTGACAGAAGAAATCAGCATTTTTATAATTATAACAGAGATGTGTCCGCACATATATAGCCTATATTTTTCTATGCATAAAAATATAATAGCCGTATTTGCTATTTAGTAGTAACTTACAATAAGATTATCGTCTAGAAAACATTATTACTCATATTATGTATATAAATGAACCCCAACACACACATATATCTATCTATCTATCTATCTATCCTCTCTCTCTCTCTATATATATATATATACATATATATATATATATATATATATATATATATATATATATATATATATATATATATATATATATAGGTGGGAAACAGGCAAACGGAAGAGAGTTCCACAGGCGTGCACTTCTCAGACAAAAACTACGTTCATGGAATCTACGTTTTGATTTAGGCACAGATAAAGAGTGTTGGAAATTACTGACAGTGGTTTCAGCTAGACGCGTGTTTATCATAAAGGATTGGTCGGAGCTTTTTCAAAACTATAATTGGAATGCCATCTGGGGCAGTTGCTTTACTGGAATCAAGGTTCTTTATTAGTTTGGCGACCTTGTGCACAGATATTGGTATGTTGGATTGTGTGGTGCCTGTTGTAGGAGGAAATACGGGTAGTTGATGACCTTCGCCGCAGAGGGTAGAGTTAGCTGAAAAGTTCTTGGCAAATGGTTTGACCTTGTCTGATGCTGATGAGATGCCCGCACGTCCATTGATGATGGTTGGGATAGAACGCTCGCTTCTCTTCAGGATTCTGTTTGCTATTTGCCAAAACTGGTGGGAACCAAGCCGCTGCTCAGCTACTTTGGATTTGACGAACTGATGAACTGTTACACTTTTTATTACTCTTTTACAGTGGTTGCTGGCAGTTCTGAAGGCAGCTTTAGTCTCAGTACATCTATTACGTTGGTGGCTATGGAAAAATGATTTCTGTGCGCAATGGCAGCAGCACATTCTGGGAAGAACCATGGCTGGCTGCTAGGTTTTTCTTGGACTTTTTTCGATGGTATGAATCGGTCTATGCCTACAATTAACCATTCGGTCAGGTCTAATACTATAGAAGATACATCCTTTTTAAACATGGAATACAGAGGTAGGTCAGATATGAATGTACGGAAGTTATCCAAATCAGCCATAGAGTATCGATATACAATACGGTGGAGAGGTACATCTGAAAACGTAGTGTATTTCATTTTTATCTTAACTGATACAACTGTGTGATAGAGGGAAGCACTTTCTGGTTGTTTCCGTCATTATTCTTCGCAAACGCCCTTCAATTCGATGATATTCTTTCTAAAAGTTTTTGATGTGATTTAGGTCGGGTGACTGGCTAAGCCACTGGAGATATCCATGAAAATCCTTGTCTTAGCGGAAAATAAAGTCACGACCAAATCCTAAATCTGCTGCACTTTTAAATAGATGCATTAATAAACATCCTCGTGTATTTTGCTGCATTCATTTCTATGATTTTCATTCCTCCAACCTCATTTGCAGACAATTAGCCCCAAATCATCACACTTCCACCGCTCCATTTTACAGTGTGATTGGTATTGGATGATTTAAATTGTTTATCTTCACATGTCTCTTCCGAAAAGCTTAATTTTTTTCTCCATCTTTCCAGACAGCTTTGTTCCAAAACTCATCCAATCCACATGGATATTTATAAACATATTTCAAACGATCTTTCACCTATCGAAGACAAACTGATTCATTCTTGGTGATCTAGAATCCAAGCCTGTACAATTCAATGATATCATGATTGTATCCTAGCTTACTTCAATACCTGCTTCCAGCAAATCTTTCTGAATTTCTGAACAAGTCAGAAATTATCATTTCCTTTTATGGGCAATCTTACCAGCAGTAACAAATTTTACGTGGTCTAACAATTCTTATATGATTTTTAGTATTAGCACATGTTTTTTTTCAAATTTTGAATGACAACCTCTACTGTACTCACCACCAAATTTAGTTCGAAATCAATTTTTCTGTACAAATTTTCATCTTTATGCCTGGAAATTATTTCATAGCCTACATCATTAGTCCAATCCTTTGTTTAATCTATTTTAAGACAGTAATAATAGATGTAATCTGCGCAGTCTCTAAGCTTTTATCAAGTGAAATGGAAGGAGTACAAACCCTGACGTGCCTTCTGATTGATTAAAATATAATAAATAGACTACACGATTGCTTCAGAATGACCTTTGACAGTGTTTTAAATACTTTTGCATGTGGGTAATTTGATGTTTTGTTAATAATATTTGTCATGTAATTATATCCAAATTTCGAGTTTATATTAAGGTAGATAATATCTGTGTTAGTGTAAATTTAATGCAAAGTTACATGATATTTAAGAGAAATACGAAAATAACCAATAAGTTTGCTACCCTCTAATATATATATATATATATATATATATATATATATATATGTATATATATATATATACATACATATATATATATTTATATATAGGCACACACACATGCATATATATATATGCGTGTGTGTGTGCGAAATGCATTTTACCTAAATGCTAGTTGAGAATAATTTTCCCTTTAACAAATTTTGTACCCCCATATGAGAGCAGCATATGTATTGTTTCTAAAATATAATTATACACTGACACGTGTTTCGTCGTCTACGACACATTAGAGTTGCTGAATCTCGCTAGATCAAGGTACTCTAATGATTCGTTTATATTTTAAATCCAATATAGATAATTTACACACACCCAAACACATACACATATTATATATATATATATATATATATATATATATATATATATATATATATATATATATATATATATATATATTATGATGAGAAAAATGAAAATAGTATTACGACAAGATAGAGGGATATAAAAGGAACAAAGCAAGCAACCCGCATCTCAAAGTTTTGTTCCTATTGTAAGACTTTTTATTTCAGAATTATCTTTCAGTTAAGACAAAACGTTGATAGATGTTTGATTTGTTTTTCTCTTTTTCTCATGCACTCTCTCTAACTATATATATATATATATTTATATATATGTATATATATATATATTTTTATATACGTATATATATATATATATATATATATAAATGTATATATATAAATGTATATATATGTATATATATGTATATATATGCATATATATGTATATATATATATATGTATATATATGTATATATATGTATATGTATATATATATGTATATATATGTATATATATGCATATATATGTATATATATGCATATATATGCATATATATGTGTATACACACACACACATATATATATATATATATATGTATATGCATTTATAATTATGTTATCGTCGTAGTTTCCTAAAACCTCAACCATAATTTTTAACTTCAATCACATAGCATTTTATTTTTGACAATCAACCATGTCATATGTTTTTGGACAGGTCTCTGTAACAAGTAGGTTTTTATTCTAAATTAATATTTTCTGATCCACCCGGGATCGGATTTTAACAGTTTCCAAAATATGTTAATCGATGTAATGTACTTGAAGGGCCATGCATCAAAATTCTAAACGTTGTTTTTATGCTATCGTAGAAAGACAAGGTAAATATGAAAATGCTATAAGTGCCTTTCTCTGACCTCATCATTCAAACTCATTCATAGTCAACATCAATTAGAACAATTACAAACGTGATGCTATGCCTAGATAAACAGTCATACAAGACTAATCAAATAATTGCTTTTTAAAGATCAGTATCCCATATTTCATCTTTAGTATTATCTATTTTATGTATTTCTACTAGATAACATTTTTTATTGTTTTAAATGAGTTTTTTGATAGATTCCGTACACACAGCCGGAAATACCTTCCATATTCGTTAGATCTAAGTAATGCAGTCCAGTAATGGCGATTATCATCAAGGTTAGGTTGTTTTTTATCATAGATTTCTTCCTTTCGAGTAACCTCCCTTACCACGATTAATGATTCAACCGAATCTATTTTATCCCAAATAAACATGCGGACACCCCATATATATATATATATATATATATATATATATATATATATATATATATATATATATATATATATATATATGAAATATATATGTATATATATGTATATATACGTATATAAGTATATATTTATATATAATCCATATATATATTTATGTATATGTATATATTTATATATTTTTAAAAATATTTTATATATAAATATTTATATGCATATATTATATAGATATATATTTTATATATATATATATATTATATATTATTATATATTTATTTATATATATTTATATAAATATTTATAAATATATTTATATACATATATTTATATATATATCTTTATATATTTATTTATATATATTGATAAGCATATTTATATATATATATGCATATTTCTATGTATTTATTTTTCTCTGTATATATATATATATATATATATATTTATATATATATATATATATATATATATATATATATATATATATATATATATATATATACCACGGAAGTTTATTCCGCATCTTTAAGAACCAAGTTTTTAAAACGTGAACACCACTTTCTGAGAAATAATAACAAAAAAAAAAACTCTTATCTGGCTTTGCCCTAGATCACGATTTCCGGTTGCTCGATATCTGTAAATCATCTCTATATCGTTATTTGGTTTTATATATGTTAAATATCGTTATATTTCGTGGCGCTTGATGGTAACCGAAGCGTTACCTTTATGGCTTACTAGCCTCTGTGCCCATCGTTGCCATGTGTTTGGTGTTGTATATTGAGCGAAGAAAATAACAAAAAAAAGCAAAAATCAAAAAGCAGTTAGCAGGCGGACTTGAGCCCGAGAATGTTGAGAGAGGTGTAAAAAATGATAGTAGTCTGTGGAGGGAATTAAAACAACATTAGATACCGTGGAAAAAAATGCAGTCAACATTTGGAGAGGTGTTTAAAAAAATTGTAGTTGGCCGGCAAGCTCGAACCCGTGACGGTAAGGCGGAAAATAAAGTGAAAGAAAACCTGCCGATATCTCCATGACGCGATCGGATCTCAAAAGCGTTGAAATTAACAGACGTAAATCCAACGACCTCTGTGGAAAGTTTTTCGAGACATACAAACATACATACATACACACATTTAAACAGACAGGTGAGATTACTATAATAGACATGCCTAGCCTGGATGCCCAGGGTTGCCAAGGTGTTTTTGCGTGTGTGATAGACAAAAAAGTGGTATAGGCACGTAGGCTCGAACACGTACGACGAAGGAGGAAACAATACGTCTTTGCCGTTATGTCCATAGACAAACAGGAAGTTGCGAAATTAAAATAATGCTACTCAACCAAAAAGCGGAGATGAATTTTGAAAATATCGGCGAGAACAACGAACCCATATGCATATATAAATATATGTATATGTACACATACATCGCACCGATATTAACATACACACACACGCACACACACACATATATATATATGTATATATATATATGCATACATATATATATATATATACATATATATACATACATATATATACTGATAGATAGAAAGACGAGATATAGAAAGAGATATAGAGTTGTGAGGCTAATGAATAAACACAAGTATTCATTAAAGCAGCGACGGATATTCGTTATATTTTGTTTGTGTTCTTCAGTATGTACGAATCATTTACAACTATGGTAATCATTTGAAAGACGTTGCAGAACATTAATCGTGAATCCATATAATCAGATGAGACTAGTTCAAAATAGAACTTTGTATTTTCCTTTAGAAGCGATTATGATATTATCCAAACCGTTTTATGTCGTAATTTCATCTGGAATAAAAGACATTATTAAGTTAAAAACGCATTTATTTTAATCTATTTATATTCTCATGCTGTGCCGTAGAATTACCATCATTAGCGTCGATATAATAATAACAAAGACAAACAAACACGCACATATACGTATATATATATATATATATATATATATATATATATATATATATATATACATATATATATATGTATATGTACATATATATATATGTATATATATACATATATATATATTATACATATGTGAAAAAGAGAAACGGATAAAACAAATATAGAAAAACAATCAAAACGAAAAAATTACCAGTCTCGTTCGGATGAAGGAAGATTTTTAATATATTTTACAAGAAACTCTTCATTAAAAACAATAGCCAACAATGTGCGGGATTTGTAAAATAATTAATTTAAGTTAAGCAATTAAAAAAAAACATTTTTAATATTTATACGAAAAAAGCCATTTTAAAATCTTTGATAAATAAATTAACATTTTTTTAGCGAGCCGAATAATGCATAACCATTATTAAACAGGGCATGCTTTGAAGATTCGATACAAAAAAAATCGATAAATATTGCGCCCTTTCTGTTAAAAATAGCATAATTTTTTCGATCTCGTTTGAAAACGATTGCCGTCTTTCGACTACAGTTGACCAAACGCGCTGAAATATTTTTTTTATTCTGCTTTAAATTGCCCCCCCCCATTTTGGGGAGCCTGGCCCCCACACACATACACATTAAAAACCAAACTCATACAAATAATCACCCATCTGGTACTAACCAGCCTCAGCGTTAATAATACATTGAACTTTTCGTCAGTGAAAAATAAGTTGTTTTTGGCCTGTTTGGTCTTCCATAGTTTGCTTTTTATAAAGTACAAACGTAAACATTGTCTAGATCGACGCGGAGTAAGTGGAATTATCTGAAATCCACGTACTTATATTATAATATTTTTGCATATTCTCATAGAAAATCACGCTAAATCTTAGTTAGACAACAAATAAATAAATTAATTATTTCAAAAACCTTTTTTTTAACTATTTATATACGTTTTTTGTGCAAGATAAAAAATGTCAATTGTTAACTTTTTGGGAAAATTTAACATTTAAAAGTTAATTAAAAATAGAAAAGTTTTACATTATTCTGTTTTCTATATGATAAAATTCAGGGTTTTATCTTTCTGGAAAAAAAAGTTACTCAGAAATAATGGATTTTGATAAGTGTAATTTCGTTTTAAAAACAACAAATTGATTTTTCGGCAATTTTTAGCGATGACTAGATAAAATCATTGCTTATATGTTTTTATGAACTATTGTCGTTATAAACCCCTTAATAGAATTTGAGCTCTCTTTGGGATATTAAATAAAAATTGGCTAACCTCTATGTATAATGCAATATTCACGGTTGACTACCTATTAACATTTCACACACTGTGGTATGATTCTGTGGACACGTGAATTAATTTTAAGGGTTTTCCTTAAATATAACGTTGTGATCCAATCGGTTATAGTATCTTTTTGCATCCGGTCATGACATGCTCATGTAGTATTAGTTGATATATAAAATTATTAAAAAGATAACGTGTCAAATTACTCAAAACCTTTTGTATAATCAATCAATAAGTATGAGGGGCGTGCAATAATTAATGCCCCTGTCCCACTTACTATGGTAGTAGAGCAACGAAAATTAGCACAGTTATTAGTCTTTCTCTATATAGAAACCACCCAGAGTTCGGCATTTCTCCCATCCTTTGATGCAGCTCTGGAGACCGTTTTTGTAGAACACCTCAGGTTGGCCCTTCAACCACAACGTGACTTCAGAAAGCAAGGCTGCATCATCTGGGAAATGCTTTCTTTTCAAAAACAACTTCATGGCTGGGAAGCAGTGAAAGTCAGAGGGTGAAAGGTAAGGAGATTAGGGGAATGGGGAAGAATTTCATAACCACACGACTGTGCTTCTGATCTGGCGACATGTGAGTTGTGAACCGGAGCGTTATCCTGCAGGAGGGGGACATATTTGCTGATCATGCACCGTCTCTTGATTTTGATAGCTTCACTTAATTCCTTATAAGGTGAAGCATAATATGCTCCTGTAATTGTGGTACCCTTTGCCAGGAAATCTGTCATTAGTATTCCGTCCTGGTCCCAGAAGACTGTGAACAGGACCTTGCCAGCGGAGGGCTGCACCCTTGCATACTTTGGAGATGGTGAGTCCAAGTACTACCACTGCATTGACTGGGCTTTGGTCTCTGGATCATAGTGATGGACTCAGGTTTCATCCTGTGTAATCGGTCTTTTGAAAAAAAACTTTGACTCATCTTCTTGGCACATCTCCAAATTCATCCTCGAGCACTCGACACGTTCTCGCTTCTGGGATCCTGTGAGCAACATGAGAATCCATCTGGCAGACACCTTATGCATATACAAATGGGCATGAATGATAGTTTCCACAGACCCTGTACTAATCTTTACATTTTGGGCTATTTGGCGTATAGTAATGCGCCGATATTCCAAAATGGCAACCTCAACTTGACGGACAGATGCCTCATAAATGGAAGAAGCGGGGGCGACCAGGTCAGGGAGCTGTTTCCACAGACTTCCGGTCATGTTTGAATTCACGATTTCAGCGTTTTACAAGGTCATCTGATGGGGCATTACCATCATAAGTTTCTTTCATTTCATCGAAAGTCTCCTGTGGTGTGCGTCATTACAAATACAAAAACTGGACCACTGCTCGACATTCAACAGGCTCCAGTTCACACCTGACTCAGTTAAAACAGCTATGAAACAGAAGCCACAATTAGTTCAGAGCTGTAATTTGATACATAACCCGTAGAGATATAAATGATTTCACATGTAAAATTTCAGCTAGATCAGACAACTGGAAGGCTGTCAGAGGCATTACTTATTGTAGGACCCTCGTACGACTGTTAAAGTGAAATGGTAATAACACTCTTAATGATGTGTCATTTCGAAGATAAATGCTTCTCATCAGAATGGAGAAAGGTCGGCATTATTGAAATTAAGGGTAAAATGCTAAACCCAATTCAAGGACATTTTCATAAAAAGGATAAATAATAGCGACTGAACTTATGACGAAAAATAGCATTAACAAGATATATTAACTGGGAATGGGACAATGGACTTATACTAAGTAGATATTAATAAGTCCTTCTAACCTTTTTTTTAATTTTTATTTTTCTATATTTATTTATTATTATTATTTTTTAAATGGAGTGTAAATAACTGTCGCTTCTCCTTTTTTGTCCCTCAATCCTCATTTCCAATGAGTGATTTTTCTGACAAAATGTGAAAGTTGTTTCAGGTCGGTAGTACTTCGTAAACAGTAGCCTGAGATGTCGGAAATTTTCTGTTTCTATGTCTGTCCATATCATTAGTAAGGGTGCTGGAGGTTTACGTTTCATCTGGGCTGATGTTATCCGCCTGATAGTCAGAGCCCTGAACATTTGATTAACCACTAAGGAGGCTGTCCTATCAGCAGGTGCAATCCTGTCTTTTTATTTCTTACTTTTCCTCTCTGTCCTGCTCTAACCAAGTCTATCAACCTGTTCCACAAATCCCAAACCTCAACATGACAAATATACAGAAAAACACGAATAAACCTAGAACCCCATTCTCCACCGTAGACCCCTACTACCATGTCTCTTTCCCCAACATAAGGGGTCTACGTTCCAACCTTCCAGAGGTTGAAACACAATTACAGGAGACGAAACCAGACATATTCTTTCTAAGTGAAACTGGCATAGGGCCGACCACTTCCCAAGATGAGTTCATAATTAAAGGATACACTAACTTAAAATCTAAATCTGACCACAAAATCGCCATGGACACGGAGTGTGTGCCTATATAAAAAATTGCTTTCCATCAAACCTCGGCTACTATTCATATTTGCGGTGACTTCAATGTCCATAATGTGGAATGGCTGACCCACTAAAATAAACCCGATGACGAGGGGAGGTTCTGTCATGATTTTGCCATTGCCTATGACCCCACTCAGATTGTTCACGAACCCGTCCGTGTGCCAGATACTACCGGTCAGTATGCAAGCCTTCTAGACCTTTTTCTCACAACTTCCACTGAGCTATGTTCATGTTGCGTTCTTTCTCCTCTGGGATCTTTCTACAACTCGGTTGTATCAGTTAAGATAAAAATGAAATGTAATAAGTCTTCAAAATACCTCTCCGCCGGATTGTATATCGATACTCTATGGCTGAGTAGGATAGCTTCCGTACATTCCTATCTGATCTTGCTCTGCATTCCATCTTTAACAAGGATGCGTCCTCCATAGTATCAGACCTGACTGAAGTGTTAATTGTAGACAGATTGATTCATATCATCCAATATTCCAACAAAAACCCAACAGCAAGTCATGGTTCTCCCCAAAATGTGCTGATGCCATTGCGCACAGAAATAACTTTTTCCATAGCTACCAACGTAATAGATGTACTTAGACTAAAGCTGCTTCCAGGACTGCCAGTAACCATTGTAAAAGAGTAATAAAAAATGCTAGAGAGTGATATTCTCAGTCTGTTAAATCCATAGTAGCTGAGCAGCGGCTTGGTTCCCACCAGTTTTGGCAAATAGCAAACAGGATCTTAAACAGAAGCGTGCGTTCTATCCCAACCATCATCAATGGGTATTAGGTCATCTCGTCAGCATCAGACAAGGTCAAAGTATTTGTCAAGAACTTTGCAGCTAATTCTACCCCAAGCGACGAACGCCATCAACTCCCCATATTTCCTCCTATAACAGACACCACCTATGCAACAAACAAATATATGTGCACAAGGTCGCCAAGCTAAACAAAAACCTTGATTCAAGTGGAGCACCTGACCCTGGCGGCATTTCAGTTATAGTGCTGAAAAAGTTTCAACCAGAACTTGCCCACATACTTACAAAACTGTTTAAGCCTTGCTTTAAGAAGAAGTGCTTTCCAACCATCTGGAAAACCTCATTAGTATGTCCTGTATTTAAGAATTCAGACGAAAAGTCATCTCCCTCTCAGTATAGACAAATAAGTCTCCTGTGTGTTATGAGTAAGTTGTTGGAATCAATATTAAATAAAGAAGTAGTCAACCACCTCAGCAGAAACAACCTTCTTAGTGATATGCAATATGGTTTCCGATCCGCAATATATACAGTAGATGTGCTAACGGTTATATCTCATAGGATTCGTGAATCTCTTGACAAAGGCTTCCTTTCCAAGGCAATTAATCTTGACATATTAATAGCCTTCGATAAGGTATGGCATAAGGGACTAGTTCACAAGATTTCAAACTACGGTATTACTGGAAATGTTTTCCCAATTATTAAATCATTTCTCTCCGATAGGTTTACGGGCAGAAAATAGAGGCCCACAGTATTAATCCTGGACCCCCTCAGGTGTCCATCTTGGGCCCAACTCTCTTCCTGATCTACATCAATAATCTCCCATAACATATACTTAAATCATTCTTTGACATCTATGCTGATGCCACGACCATCTATGAAAACACATAAAAGGCCGTAAATGAAAAGTTATCTCTGATGCTCTCTTTTTGATCTTGAGCTAGTGGTACAGTGGAGGGGGAGGTGGCTAGTTACTTTTAAGGCATTCAAAACCAAGCTTCTATATTTACGTCATCAACGCTCTGATCCCCATCTAGCATCAATTAAAATGGATGGCTCTCGTCTTGGGGAGGCTCAATGTTTTGACACGCTTCTGGATTTGACTTTTACTCCTAATCTGAAATGGAACACGTACATCAGGTCTGTTGCCAAGGACGCTGGAATAATGGTGCGATCCTTCTACCGATCCAGATGATATATCACCACTGATGCAATTCTCTATCTGTATAAAAGTCAAGTACGTCCAAGGATGGAGTACTGCTGCTACATCTAAAAGCAGCCTATCCTGCCTTGAAAGATCAAAAAATAGCCTTCGTGGCTTAGTAGAGGATGCCCTTTTCCCTTCCCTGCCGCCTCTCTCCCACAAAAGAGACGTTGCGAGCCTGTCTTTGTTTTATTGTTATTTCCATGGTAAGTGCTCGTCTGGCCTCCAACCTTTGGTCCCCCTTTGCCAATCTTTCACGAAAAACACCTGTCTAGCTGAAACTACTGTCATTAATTTTCCTCACTCTTTATCTGTGCCTTAACCCAAACGTAGATTCCATGAGCCATACTAAAATTAAACTCATAAAATACATCGAAACAATATAAAATATACAAAGGTTTATCAAAATGATAATATCGGTAACAGAAATTACGTACAAGTTACCCGCTCCCCACAAAAAATACATTGAAAATAGAAAAGAAAATATTTACCAGTAGAGATAGGAAATAGATAGAAATTACATAGTAAACATATTGAAAATAGAAAAAATGTATTGCAAAACGTAACACATTAATAAAAAATAACCATGCAAAGAAATACAAAATCGGTGATAAAAATACATAGAAAACACATAATACAATATCGGTGATAAAAATACATAGAAAACACATGAAAAAATCGGCGATAAAAATACACAGAAAACACATGAAACAATATTGGTGATAAAATACATAGAAAACACATAAATATCGGTGATAAAAATACATAGAAAACACATAAAATAAAACCGGGGATACAAATACACAGAGGACACATTAAAAAATCGGTGATAAAAATACATAGAAAACACATACAACACAATCGGTGATAAAAATACATAGAAAACACATACAACACAATCGGTGATAAAAATACATAGAGAACACATAATACAAAATCGGTGATAAAAATACATAGAAAACACATAATACAAAATCGGTGATAAAATACATAGAAAACACATAATACAAAATCGGTGATAAAAATACATAGAAAACACATAATACAAAATCGGTGATAAAATACATAGAAAACACATAATACAAAATCGGTGATAAAAATACAAAGAAAACACATAATACAAAATCGGTGATGAAATACATAGAAAACACATAAAAAATCGGTGATAAAATACATAGAAAACACATAATACAAAATCGGTGATGAAAATACATAGAGAACACATGATACAATATCGGTGATAAAAATACATAGAAAACACATAAAAATTGGTGATAAAATACATAGAAAACACATAAAAAATCGGTGATAAAAATACATAGAAAACACATAAAATATCGGTGATAAAAATACATAGAGAACACATAATACAAAATCGGTAATAAAAGTACATAGAAAACACATAATACAAAATCGGTGATAAAAATACATAGAAAACACATAATACAAAATCGGTGATAAAAATACATAGAAAACACATAATACAAAATCGGTGATAAAAGTACATAGAAAACACATAATACAAAATCGGTAATAAAAATACATAGAAAACACATAATACAAAATCGGTGATAAAAATACATAGAAAGCACATAATACAAAATCGGTGATAAAATACAGAGGAAACACATTGAACAAAATCGGTGATGAACATACATAGAAAACACATAACACAATATCGGTGATACAAGTACAGAGAACGCACATAAAACACAATCGGTGATAAAAATACAGAGAAAACACATAAAAATAGGTGATAAAAATACATAGAGAACACATAATACACAATCGGTGATAAAAATACAAAGAAAGCACATAATACAAAATCGGTGATAAAAATACATAGAAAACACATAATACAAAATCGGTGATAAAAATACATAGAAAACATATAAAACCGGGTATTATTATGAGAAAGACAGTAACAGATAACGAAAAACGGCCGGAAAGTTATGTGAAATACAAAATAGGTTATGTAAAGAAACCATCAGGTCGAACCGATATACTTTAACAAATGTTGAGAGAAAATATAGAAAACACAGGCAGACAGAAAAAAAGGGTTTCTTACTTCAATACATCTAATGACATTAGAAAAGTGCTCTAGAAATCATTTTGCCAATTAAAGTATAAGAACGACAAAAAATTACAAATCATGTGGTTTTCAGTGTTCTGATTATGGTCAATTTTAACTTATTGGGAATATTACACAAACCATTCTTTTAAAACACAAACCTAGTATGCAACTGGAAAAACAAAGTTGCTACCATTACAGACGAACTCGTAAAAAAGAAGTGGGCACTCAAATATTTAATATAGTAATACGTTTAATGTTTAGGACGTATTGGAGAAACAAAAGGCAATTTTCATCTTCATTCTTACGGTTTCATATATTGCAGTGTTGTTTTTGCTGGTTGTATTTATTGACAATATTTCTGTTGTTCAGATGAATGTTCCGAATTAACCAAGAAAGAGTTTTGTCTTATTCTCTGATTTTAGGTTATAAATGTTCTTTTGTCCTTTTTTATCTTTACCTCGACGTAAAACATGCGAACATCGGTAATATATATATATATATATATATATATATATATATATATATATATATAGACAGAGAGAAAGAGAGGGATATTACCGAGGTTCGCATGTTATATATATATATATATATATATATATATATATATATGTATATATATATATATGTAAATATATATATATATATACATATATGTAAATATATATATATAAAATATAAATATATATATATAAATGTAAATATATAAATATATATATATAAATATATATGTAAATATATATATATGTAAATATATATATGTATATGTAAATATATATATGTAAATAATGTAAATTAGTGAATCTCTTGACAAAGGCTTCCTTTCTAGGGCAATTGCTCTTGACATATCAAAGGCCTTTGACAAAGTATGGCATAAGGGTCTACTTCAGAAGATTTCCAGCTACGGTATAACTGGAAATGTTTTCTCAATCATTAAATCATTTCTCTCCGATAGGCTCATAAGAGTAGTGGTAGATGGACAAAAATCGGAGGCCTGCAATATAAACGCTGGAGTCCCTCAGGGGTCAATACTGGGCCCAACTCTCTTCCTGATCTACATCAATGACCTCCCTAAACACATACTTAAATCATTCGTTGACATCTATGCTGATGACACGACCATCTACGGCAACACATCAAAGGCTGTAAATGACGAAGTTCTCTCGGATTCTCTCTCCTCTGATCTCGAGCGCGTGGTTCAGTGGGGGAAGATGTGGCTAGTTACCTTTAATGCATCCAAAACGAAACTCCTATCCTTACACCATCAACGCGCTGATCCCCAGCTGGCATCAATTGTGATGGATGGCTCTCGTCTGGGTGAGGCCCCGTGTTTTGACAAGCTTCTGGGTTTGACCTTTACTCCTGATCTGAAATGGAACACATACATCAAGTCTGCTGCCAAGGTCGCTGGAAAGATGGTGGGATCCTTTTATCGCTCCAGAAGATATCTCACTACTGATGCAATTCTCTATCTATATAAAAGCCAAGTACGGCCAAGGATGGAATACTGTTGCCATATCTGGGCAGGAGCTGCCAAAAACAGCCTATCATGCCTTGACAGAGTACAAAATAGACTTCGTGGTTTAGTGGGGGATGCCCTTTTCTCTACCCTGCCACCCCTCTCCCACAGAAGAGAAGTTGCGAGCCTATCCTTGTTTTATCGTTATTTTCATGACAGGTGCTCGTCTGAACTCTAATCCCTGGTCCCCCCTCGCCAATCTTTCACGAAAAACACCCGTCTAGCTGGATCCACTGTGAAAAATTTCCCCCACTCTATATCTGTGCCTAAATCAAAACGCGGATTTCATGAACAAAGCTTCTTTCTTAGAACTGCACGCCTGTGGGACTCTGTTCCGTCTGCCTGCTTCCCTCCGGACTACAACTTGGATGTCTTCAAGTCTAATGTTAACAAATTTCTAATGAACCGCCCCCTAATTAAACACTTCATCAAATCTCCTCACTAACGTAATGTACTTGCAATAACCCTTATCCCTGAGTGGCTTCCGGGCCTTGATAAGTGGTGATGACTGTGTAAAAAAAATATATATATATATGTAAATATATATATATATATATGTAACTATATATTCATATGTAAATATATATATATGCAAATATATACATATATATACACATATATGTAAATATATATATACATATATATATATGTAAATATATATATATATATGTGTAAATATATATATATATGTAAATATATGTATGTATATATACATATGAATATACATATGTATACATATATATATATATGTAAATAGCCTGTGCGACGGGCAAATGCATATTTAATAGACATTTGAGGAGAAATATTTACGGCACTGATTCTTGGTCCTATGGTTAGAGCACACGACTGTCTGTCAACACGAGTGTTGTAGGTTGATCCACGGCTGGGTAAAAGTGTATGTCTAGCCGCATCGATGACTTGTGATGAAACGAAACAGTACTGTATATGTGGATTGTTATGTATATATATATATATATATATGTGTGTGTGTGTGTATGTGTGTGTGTGTGTGTGTGTGTGTGTGTGATTATTTGTTATAACAATTATTAAAACTTACAGACATTAGTGGTCATTCTTTTCGGGAATCATTAGTTCAGGGTGTCACGATTAGAACCGGTGGATAGATTCGAACCCAGCAACGACGCCATCTTTTACTCCATTAGCAAGTACCAGTCCATTCGGCTACCGCTCACTGCGAGTAGTTTTTTTGAAATTTAAACATTTAATCTTGAATGTTTTTCACGTCCGTCGTATATATATATATATATATATATATATATATATATATATATATATATATATATATATATATATATATATATATATATATATTAAGGGGATTAGAACAACAGTCTTAGGAGCAGAGTTTATTTTAATACATTAGTAAATGCATTAGTACAATTAAAAGAAAGCAGTGCTCCTTGTTATATAGATATATAATAAGCTCGATAGGCATAGATATTCTATAGGTATTTCCTGGTGAGGAGACTTTGTTTTATAAAATCAAATAATAAAAGTATTGTCCTCGACGTATTGTCTGTCTGAATAAAAACATCGTTTCCGAAACGATCGTACAATTTATTGATTTTGTTTGTGCTTTTGTTCTTCCTTTTGAAACCGATTTTTAATTTTAATTATATATTATCAATCTTTTTCTACGTACTAGCAGGAAGAGAGGATGTGTCTCGAGATTAAATGAGGATTAACTAATTTGCACCACTTTAAATACTCTTAATGTCATGAATTTGCCAGTTTTTCAATCAAATCCATCAAATGCCTATTTTAGTCAAGAGCCTTGCCGCAGTAACGTAATCCAAACTTGACTTGTAGTCTACATCGGTCCGTAAAAAACCTTTAATTAAGATTTTAAAATTAATTTTATACAAGTTTGAGCGAAGAAATTGGATATCATGTGGTTTTGTGTGTTACACCTCGAGTCACCTCTAAGTCTAGGGAATATTATTAAACCAATCTGTTCTAACACAGAACTAGTATGTTACCGTGAAATAAAGTTGCCAGATGTATACACGTGCTTGGTAAAAAGAAAGAGACGAACACTCGAACATTTTATATAGGTACACGTATAATGTTTTGGGCGTTTTGATAGAATATACTTCAAGAGAAGGCATTTCCATCTTCATTATTCAGGCTTCAGCAATTCAGTTTGTTTTTTGAGAGTTGCATTTATTGATAATAGTCCAGTTGTTCAGGTGAATGTTCCTAATTTATGAAGACAGTTTTTTATGCTAATTTCCTGCGTTTAAGTTAGAGTTTATTTTTTTTTTTTTTTGCCAGCGATGCGAAACCTGCGAACACTGGTAATTGTTGATTAGTGCCTTAAAAATCGTTTCTGAATCTATTGAATCGTTATGTTAAACGAACGCAGGTAATAATTACATTTGGGAAAGTGAATTGTTCAAAGTTAGGGAAAAGTTTTAAAAAATTGAAAAATAAAAATCGAAAATAAAGATTCCCAATATCTTTCGCGTCCATTAAAATTGTGAAGAGCAAATACATAACACATAATTCTATCATCTTGAACTTGATTGAGTTATAACAAAAAAAACTTTCATTTATCTGATAAGTAATTCACTTATTTTTCTTAAAAGCTACTAACTTTTAAATGGTGAACTTTTTTTATTGGTGCAAACTTGATCATTTATTTCTCCATTATCTCATGTACTAGACTCGGTTCTTCCTGTTTGTTGGCTTTCACAATATTTGATCTTAATATAAGCTAGTAGGGAGACCCGACGTTGTCTGGGATTGAATGATGAACAACTAATGTTGCACACTCTTCTATTTATATTGCCATCGAAACCGCCCATTTTTCAATCAACTCGATTGATTGCCTGCTATAGTTTGAAGTTATGCGGGGTGCACCGGGAGCAAGCTTCTCATGCCTTCACGCAGTGTCTTTGTTTACAATACATTGTAGTCTACATGTCACTGTAGAAAACCTACTCCAGATCTTTTTTCTAAATATGTTTTATATGCAATGTCTTGTAGCAAAGTTTTAAAAAGTGATGATGATTATGATGATGGTTATGATGATGCCTCCGTTTAGTCTCGATCGAAAAAGGAACCCCTTGTAGGGGCAGTGGCGCACGTAATTAAAAGGGAAGGTCGCGCAACCCTAACCACATATCTCTTGAATTGATACTGTCCGGGTCCAGTGACAAGGAGAAGTCCAGTACGACTGGAAACATTGCCGAGATAAGCAGAGAGCACGTACAGCACCTGGAAGTCTCAAATGGTCACCCATTTAGTATTGAGCAGTCTCCACGTTGCTTAACTTTCGTGACCCAGCGGGAACCAGTGTGTCAACGTGATTATGCCGTATTTAAAAAATAATTATCATAATCAAATAGTGCTCTAAACAGAAACATTCATTGCGACTGATCATTTGTCATATCGAAAAGCCTACTGTTGAGTTTATAACCCTGGTTACTGGTTATATGGAAATAATGGCTTGAATTTAAGTTTAAAATGAAAACATCAATTTTCATGATGTAATTGTGCTTTAAACCAAAACATCCATTGCGGACTGCCCCTTTTATAACTAAGGACATACTTTTGATGAATTTGTCGAGCATTTCCTTTTGGGTGGTAATACACCTTCTAATACGCCCTAATGTTGTAAGGCTGTGTAATTAGAAATCCTGTTCTTTCTTTCATATAACGATTTTTATTCTAGATGATCGATACTCATCGAACACATTCTAGTTAATTGCATGTGTAAGGATATTCTCAGTAACATAATGTACCTTGGTGTAAAATCTCATAAAAAATACGCCCATCCGTTTTTGAGTCCATAGGAAACGAACTAACAATCTTAGCGACACACAGTTCCTTTTAATAATCTCCATTATTATAGAAAAGTCATTTTGTGTGTGATCCTTTGTGTGTGATTTCTTTCCCTATAAATTCCGAAACGGCTTAGTCTATCTTTTGCAAATTTAACACAAAGGCATTTTATATGCCCGTTAAGGTTCTTAGATATGTTTTGTAGGTACATTTATCCGATAAGTATCGAAAATTAAATAACGCTTTTCTCTTTTATAGATAAAAATAATAATAATTTTACAGGGTAATATTTTACGTTACACCGTCAAAACAGGCAAAGTAAAATTTCAGCAAATCATTTCTTTATTAAAAAACAGATTTATTATAATCTGGAGACATAGATTAGCGGTCGAGAATCTGATTACAGATCAGATGAACCCCCTTTTATTAAAGCCTGGATGTACCTCACTAATTTTTGTTCTTATTAATGGGATAAATTTACGATAGAATAAAAGGTACTATTTAAAATCGTCGCAAATTATTTCTTTATTTGCATATTTAAAAACTAAACATTAATCAGAAGTGATTTTTCCATGGCATTAATCGTCAAGCCCAAATATATGCGTATCAGGTATCTTAAAAAAGCACAGATGGGATTTCATGCGAAACATTATCATTATTATTTATTATTTTATTAAATATTTTGTTTCTTAGTCAACCAGTCAAATATAATAAGGAATTAATTAAAATGAATGTTTAAACGAATATGCAAATTAACTAGATCTTTTGCAGATGAATGCAATTCACTGCAAATCTATATATTTAGAAAAGTCAAAGTGTATGTCTCTCTTTCTGTCTGTGTGTGCGTCTCTGTACATTTCCCTGTGCAATAACTCTGTCAATTTTCAGTCTACAGACTCGAACTTTGATAAAGAAGGTATTGAGATTTGGGAAACTCTTTGTAATTCGTTTGCGCCCATGAATTTAGCTGTTAAAGGGTTAAAGTTCAACGATTTCACCTTTGAAATTTCTACCAAACTCCTCCGCCAATGTTGTTTTGGGCTCTAATCAAGTTAAGTTAGATAGATGCCCAAGGAACCTATATCTAAAATATCAAGTGTTTAGACCCAAAATTGTCACAGGAGTTTGGTAGAGTTCTCAAAAGTCAAATCGTTGAACATTGACCTCTTAACAACCAAATTTCTGGCCACAAACGGATCACAAAGATTTTCCCAAATCTCAATACCATGTATATCGAATTTCGGGTCTGTAGACTTAACATTTACACAGTTATTGCGTAGGAAAATGTACACACATACAGGCACACAGACACACAGACACGTTAACTTTTATAGATATATAGATTATATTATATTATATAATATATATATAATTTAAAGAAATGTATGTGGGTGTAAATATTTAAGAGCTGAACTCTTAAACTACTGGTCACATACACTGGAATTAATAGGTAATAGTTATTATACACCCAAGGTGGTTTATCCCAAGTGAAATCTTTGCTTGATAAATAACACGTACAGACATATATCGACAAATTTGAATGCGAAGTATTCATTTAAACTGGATTGCATGTTCTTAATTATTTATACGCTTATAAACGTTGCTATGATCGAAAACCGATCGCGCAAACGACAGTCAGAGCTTTTATGCGGGCAGTGAATTAACAATATTTTGACATTGCCCAAAGTACCTAAGCTCAATTTGTTTTTTTAAGATCGAATTCTTTTAAATTATCGGTATTGTCGGATGAATATTTCAAACAATATGTAAGAACACTGCCTAACATATAAATTCGCCTTTTGTGAAATTTGCAAGAGATAGGCTCAGCGATTTTAGAATTTATAAAGGAAACGAACTCATACACAGTGCCTTTTATATCACAGTAGATATGCACACAACTATTTATTCTATAGACTTTATAATATTTTTTTCTTTTCTATGTAAAATATTTCGAATATTCTCATCAAGGGATCGGTATGTCGTGTTGTGTTTTTTTTTTAACTTTCAGAAAACCATAAAAAAACGCAAATAATCTTACATAATAAGTAAATATAAAAATACTACAACTGTGTCTGTTATCCTAGTAAATCTCGCATCCAGGTCGTTTTTATTTACCATCCAGATTGCAAATCCAGCTTTCAAAAGGATAGATCATTGTAAACTATTGCATTAGAAAATTACTTGTTTACAAACGGAATCTGATATGAGATCATCACTTCTCCGTAGAAAGACTATCCTTCAAGAGAAAATGAAAGAGGGGCACGTCATTTCTTCAAAAACTAAAATAGAATCAATAAAGGTGTAAATATAAGATCAAAGAGCAGACAGGCTTCGATTTTGCATTTCAGATTGCGCAAATAGAAACACTCAAAAAGTGTTCATGTTGTTTACGTAAGGAAACTCAAACGACGATGTGATTAGATAATAATAAGCAACGAGTTATATGTATTTTTCCATATATGTCTGGAATAATATAATTTCGGGGTTATAGTTGAAAAATCTTGGCCAATATTTGGAAAATCTAAAATGATAGGCATATATATATATATATATATATATATAATATAAAGCTGAACGTATGTGTGTGTGTGTGTGTGTGTGTGTCTGGTAATGAATAGGCTCCTATATGGTTGACTATTATAGAAAACTGATCACATATAATGATTGAAGATGTATCGAGACACAGGAATGGCTATGGTTGATCTGGCATAATGATGATTCATTAAAATTGTGGGGTCTGCCTACGCGCCTGGTCCAAATAGTATGGAAATAAAAAAAATAAAAATTTAAAAAACAACGTTTACAAGTGTTTTTGATATAGATGTACATAATAATACTTTGATAAGAAAGTTTTAACTTAAATAAGGATGCTATAATAAAGTTATGGGGTCTAAGTTCCCGCCTGGCCTCCATAGAATAGAAATAGGCACACACTTTAATAAAGACTTTTCATATCTGTCTGCGTAAGTATACTTTGATAATTATGATTCAGTTTGAAGAAATATGGTATAATAAAATTATTGGGTGTTCGTTCGCGCCTGACCTCCATAGAATGGAAATATGTCACAAAGTTTAACAAGTTTTTTTTTTTTTAATATAGATCGACAGAATATTGTGATCAGTGTTTCAGTGTGAACAGGTATGGTTACAGATTTTTTTTATTATTATATATTAACTACTATTCTTAATGTACCTTTTCCATCAATAATAAAAGATTGATGTGTCTGAACATCCAAAATGCACTTTGTAATACAAGGTCTGTTTCAAAATCAAATCCTCTTATTTATTTTTTTCACAAAAAAATTAAAGTGCTCTAATGATGGGAGTGACACTTTTTGGACGAATAATTACTATTACTCTTAAGATTCACAACTATACTCAATACACTTTTGCCAGAAATTAAGGGAAATTTTTCTCTTCTTGAATACAGGAATTGATTTATTAAAGTCTAACACCATCATCCCAGCAACAAAGAGATGAAATCTTCAGGTCATAAATACATAAGCTGCGTCATCATAAAAATGCAATTTGCAAGCCCTGTTATTCATTCTGCGCTATAAAAGCAGAGCGCATTATTTATAAGTCGCCTTTCCTATATATTATCTATCTATTATCAATCATCCTCAAGCAACAGTTATATAATGGTAACTATGAATGAGTGTGTAAGTGTTTAAAGTATAGACTCGGAAACGGCAAGGTCATCTTTTTTATACAATTACACACAAGGGTTGATACGAGTCTGGGAGTTATCTTACGTAGGTTTGCGTCCGATACGTATCAATAATCGATAGTGGAAAAATCCGATTGAAGAAGAATTTTCGATGTTGTAAAAAAGTATCCAATTTTATTTATATCACAAGTTTTTTTCAGGAGGGAAAACTCTATAAAATCAACTGTATATTCTTTTATAAGACGGATCCATTCGAAATTAATGTTACTTGCTAGAGTGCGATTGAATTATAATATGTGACCTTTGTGCATTTCACTTATATATAAGTATATATATATGTGTATGCGTGTCCGTGTGTACTGATTATGGTAATATATAACAATTTAACAATGCTGTGCACCCATTGCCTAATAAATATATCTGCCACATTTGTTTTTGAAATATATATATATATATATATATATATATATATATATATACATACATATATACATATATATATATAATATAAAGCAGGATGTTTTTTTTATTATTTTTTTTACATAGGCATCACCACATTATCAAGGCCAAGAGACCACTCAAGGATAAGGGTTAAAGAGTGTACAGTAGAAATTGGACAATATAGTAATCATTAGTAATGAAAATTTGGTAAATTTGATAACTTATATGGAACGGCTCATCAAGAAATTATTTACGTTAGACTTGAAGACAACCATATTGTAGTCAGCCGGAAAGCAGGAAAACGGAAGACAATTCCACAGGCGTGCAGTTCTAAGAAAGAAGCTTTGTTCATGAAATATACGTGTACGTTTAGGCACAGATAAAGAGTGGGAGGAATTATTGAAAGTGTTTACAGCTAGACGAGTGTTTCTTGTGAAAGTTTGGCGAGGGGACCATAGATTGAAGCTCAGTCGAACACTTTCCATGAAAATAACGATGCATCAGAGACAAACTCGCAACATATCTTCTGTGAGATAGAGGTTGCAAGAAAGAGAAAAGGACATCTCCTACGAGGCTACGAAGTCTATTTTGAACTCTATCAAGGCAGGGCAAGTCCTTTCTAGCAGCTCCTGTCCAGATGTGGCAGCAGTATTCCCTCCTTGGACGTACCTGGCTCTTATATAGACAGAGAATAGCATCAGCAGTGAGATATCTACCGGATGGATAGAAAGATCCCACCATTTTTCCAGCGGCCTTGGAAACAGATTTGATGTACGTGTTACATTTAAGGTCAGGAGTAATGGTCAAGCCAAGAAGCTTGTCAAAACTTGAGGCCTCCTGAAGACGAGAGCCATTCATTTCAATTGATGCCAGATGTGGATCAGAATGTTGATGATGTAAAGAGAGAAGCTTGGTTTTAGATGCATTAAAAGTAACCAGCCACCCCTTACCCCATTTTACTACGTGCTCAAGATCAGAGGACAGAGACTTGGAGAGAACTTGGTCGTTTACTGTCTTAGATGTGCTACCATAAATGGTAGTTTCGTCAGCATAAATGTCTACAAATGATGTAAGGATGTGATTTGGAAGATCATTAATGTAGATCAGGAAAAACGTTGGGCCCAGGATGGAAGCCTGAGAGACACCGGCATTAATACTGTGAGCTTCTGATTTTTGCCCCTCAACTACTAATCTTATGAACCTATCAGAAAGAAATGATTTAATAATTGAGAAGACATTTCCAGCTATATCATAGCTAGAGATCTTATGAAGTAAACCTTTATGCCATACCCTCTCAAAGTCCTTAGATATGTCAAGAGCAATTGCCCTAGAAAGGTTGCCTCCGTCGAGAGATTTGCTAATCCTATGAGATATAACCGTAAGCACATCTGCTGTAGATCCAGCAGAACGGAAACCATATTGAGTGTCACTAAGAAGATTATTTTTGTTGAGATGGTTGATTACTTCTGTATTTAACACATATTCCAGCAACTGACTCATGACGCACAGGAGACTTATTGGCCTGTACTGAGAGGGTGTGTGTGTCTGGTCACTAATAGGCTCCTATATGGTTGACTATTTAAAAAAAAAACTGATTACATATAATGATAGAAGATGTATCAAGACACTGGAATGGGTATGGTTGACCTGGCAGAACGGTGGTTCATTAAAATTGTGGGTCTGCGTTCGCACCTAGTCCACAAATTATGGAAATAAATATTTAAAAATTTTAAAAAAAATGCGTTTACAAGTGTTTTTGATAAAGATGTACATAAGAATACTTTGATACGTATGTTTTAACTTAAATATGGATGGTATAACAAAATTGTGGAGTCTGCGTTCCCGCCTGGCCTCCATAGCATGGAAATAGGCACAAAGTTTTACAAGTTTTTTAGTATAGATCAACAGAATATTGTGATAAGTGGTTCAATGTGAACAGTTATGGTAAAATAAATTATGGGGTATATCTATTTTATTTTTACTTTCATCATATTTTGCTTTGGTTTTGATAACCCCAAATTCGAAGCTATCTCTTTACAATCCTTCCTTTTCATAACCTATCATACTTTCATAAGTCAAATTTCATTTTCTGTAGGCTGTTTTAGTACCCAGTCAACGACGGGTACTTTTGCTAATATATATATATATATATATATATATATATATATATATATATATATATAGAGAGAGAGAGAGAGAGAGAGAGAATTGATTATATAATGTTATAAATTGAATGAAAAAATTCTTAATGCTGCAATATTTTTAGTCATAAATACATTATATTTTTTACTAGAATATCTTGTCCTATTCTTTTTCAGTGTTAACAAGGCCTTTACTTTTCCATGTTCAAGCTTAACCATATAACTTTTCATGCTCGCATTTCTCTATTGGAATGCATGATTTTTCCAGACTTCCAATAAATTAACTTGTTTTTTTTTAATTTAATTTCAGTCTTTTTTTGCCTCTATAAACACATATGTAATAAACATGTGCGGCACTTGTCTGCTTTCAATTAAATACGCTCAATTATCTCCCTTTCATGATTTTATTCCCTTATTCGCCTGTTACTTCTCTTTCTGGACAGCAGTAATAAGTAGCAACAATTGTCGTTGAAGCAATGTAGTTGTCATGTAAACCAGTTATAAAAGCGTCGCTCGCCTCCTTACATATTTTTACGATTGTGAACAAGAACATTCATCATTTCTTTGTTTTACTGCAGGGGAATTGGAAAATTGTTTTCATTATATAGAAGAGTTGATGATCTATAAACTGTAATAATTGTTTTGAGGTGAAGCTTTAAAGCAGTTCTAAATGACTAAAACTGCCACTAAGTATATATTCAAACGCGTTTCTAATAATAACAGAGGTATATTGTGTCCTGGTGACGCATTTTAGACTTAAACTATGTAGCTATTGTAGCGAATTATTTAAATAAAATAAACTCTTTCTCTGTTAAACTGAGCGCTATCAACAACCTTGATGTTTATTTTTAGTTTTAGATATTTTAACATAATATATATATATATACATAAATAAATATATATATAATGTGTAATATATGCACACACATACACACACATATATATATATAAACAAATATATTATTACATATCAGCATATATATGCATATATATATACATACACGCATATACACAGAAACACTCAGATATACATATATATATATATATGAATATATATATGTGTATATGAATATATATATATATATAAATATATATATATATATATATATATATATATATATATATATATATATATGTTTCTTTACTTTTTTCAGGATCGCAACTACTGTAAGCTATTTACTCTTAATATGCTATGCATGACATCTGCATGCCCTCATTAAAAAAAGAAAGTGTAAACAAGTATGACTTTGAACTCGTTTAAATATTGGCTTAAATTCTTTGATATATTTCTTATTCTTTTATTTTGGTTGATTTCACTTATGCAGAGTTTAAAATACAATTTATAAGATTTGTTCATGAATGTTTCTCTCTTAAAATTTTATTTTAATCACAAGATATTAAAAAAAATGCAAATTCCCATGAAATTATGACGACGTTTTATTAAAACCTTTGGAGATTAGATAGGCTGATCGAACTATCATGATGTTTGACTTTTCAAGCAATTCTTTTTCACAAATTAATTGGCTTAATAAAAGCTTATGATAGTCTGATAAAATACAGAAGCGTGGACATTTCTATCAACTTATCACTTTGAATATTTATTTCTATTTAACAAGTTTACAAGCCGAGGTAGAACGTGAACGTCAATTAGCACTACACTACTTACACTATTTTCTTTTCGAAAATAAATACAAGTTGGGCGCCTATTAATTTATCATTGGTGATCTTTTCTCGTGCGTGTTTTACTTGATTGCCTATAGGATGGGCCCTCTTACTTTTGCAAATATTACACGAAGCTAAACTTCGAATGTCTCCGAACGCATTTAAATGGAAGAGACATTAGTCGTACGTTCCTAAGTGAGTTTGACGCTTAATAAACACGCGAAATCTCACTTGATGTCTGTCCTTGACGGGCTTAACAAGTAAATGTATTTGCAAAGTAAATCAAAGTTCACATAGTATTTTGAAGTTATAACAAGTTGGTGACTCTTATTTAAAATGGTCGTTAAGCTAAAAGTTTGAAAGATCAAGTACAGTTAAGGAAGGCTATTCTTGCTTAAAACTAGGATAAGTGACCAGTCGGAAATAGCAGGTGCCCTGCATTTCGAAGTTGTTGTTTACGATGTCGTCTGGTTGATTGCTTTTTAAGGTCAGTAGAATTTCTGCAACGAGTCCACAAAGATAGTACGTTACGACTTTTGTATGCGCAAAATCCTCCTTGTTACTTCTTTCTTTGTTACCTACAGATCGCGGGATGTTTTTGCCGACAGTTGGATAAACAATGTTCAAAGATTACATGCGAAACTGGGGAAGGTTTGCTCAAGAATAATAAGATAAGTGCCAAAGAGGCCAGGTTGTCACTATTAGTTTGTTGTTCAGAGCTTGACATATCTTTTTGTTGCCACATTTAAAGTAGAGTTCACGAGATGACGACGGATCCTGATATCTGCTGATCATAAATTCTCACCATCAACTATTGTGTTGCCGTGTTTATCCCCTTTAAGGACAAGACTGGCAAGAGCATACCACAAAGGGGAACTTACAGTTCTAGCACTACCGCTTTTCCAACGTTTCTATCACTGCGATGACGAGTTAGAATAAAGAAAAGTGTTTTCGCTAATTAAAGTCAAGCTTGTTTGCTTATTTGATTTCTGGTTTCTACTGTCTTCTTTGACTTTATAATCAGTCGTGGTTAATCGGGCTAGAAAGCACTTCTAATATGGGGAACTTTCAAATAAACTGAGAGTAGGGTAAGCATTATTCAGAAGGGGTCATGCTAAGGTTGCCGTGGTTACCGTGGCCCCGCCCATGGAAAGAGAGCCATGTCAAAAATATATCACCATTATAATTAGTTGAAAATAAGTTAAGAATCATTAAGAGTTAGAATCCACGTCACACAACCGAGGTTAAGCAAAGATGGTCTGGGTCAGTAAAGAGGGTAACCATTTTGAAATGGAATATGCTTCAGTAGTAGTTTCCATTTATATCACTAATAAGAGACATGTCCACGGTTACAAAAATAATAAATTAGATATCAAATCATAGAAGCTTATCAAAGTTTTAGCTGGTCAGTATTTACGTGGATAACAATTTTTGAAATCTAGATAAAATAAGACCATAAATTGCTTATAAATTACATCATAAAAACATAATGCTTACAGTTCATTTGCGCTTGAGTGAAATTGAAACCCAAGTAATTGTCGATGCATCGATGTAAAGCAACGTATATGCTGCTTCGCAACTGCGTAACGACAGCTGCTTTCTTGTATATTACTATACGATGCATGCAGATTTAAGTGCAAATTATGCGTAAGTCTATAGCATTTAGATATACGTTGGTTGTTTCATGAGATGCAAGCAAGATGCCCGGCGAGGCCCGGTTGTACATACAATAAAACATGGTACTTTTTTCATTTATGCAGATAGTGGACCATAAACTGAAGCTCAGTCGAACACTTTCCATGAAAATAAGGATACATCAGAGACAAACACGCAACATCTCTTCTGTGAGATAGAGGTTGCAGAGAAGAGAAAAGAGCATCTTCTACGAGGCTACGAAGTCTATTTTAAACTCTATCAAGGCAGGATAAGTCCTTTCTAGCAGCTTCTTCCCAGATGTGGCAACAGTATTCTATCCTTGGACGTACCTGGCTCTTATATTGATAGAGAATTGCATCAGCAGTGAGATATCTATTGGATCGCGGCATTCCATTTTTTTTACACAGTGGTCACCACTTATCAAGGCCCGGAAGCCACTTAGGGATAAGGGTTATTGAAAGTACATAACGTTAGTGTGGAGATTTGATGTAGTGTTTACTTAAGGGGGCGGTTCATTAGGAATTTGTTGACGTTGGAATTGAAGACATCCAAGTTATAGTCAGGTGGGAAGCAGGGAGACGGAACAGAGTTCCACAGGCGTGCAGTTCTAAGAAAGAAGCTTTGTTCATGGAATCCGCGTTTTGATTTAGGCACAGATAAAGAGTGGGGAAAATTATTCACAGTGGATTCAGCTAGACGGGTGTTTTTTCGTGAAAGATTGGCAAGGGGGGACCAGGGATTGGAGTTCAGACGAGCACCTGCCATGGAAATAACGATAAAACAAGGATAGGCTCGCAACGTCTCCTCTCTGGGAGAGAGGTTGCAGGGTAGAGAAAAGGGCATCCCCCACTAAGCCACGAAGTCTATTTTGTACTCTGTCAAGGCAGGATAGCCTGTTTATATATATATATATATATATATATATATATATATATATATATATATATATATATATATATAAGTTAGAACACCAGTCTACTTTAAATAGAGCGTTGATATGCATGAAATACTGTGGAAATCTAATGGATTATAAAGAAATCATTCTGAACCGCCTTACTATAAAGGTTTTTATTTATTTACTTTTTTCTAAATATAATTCTTTGTTTATGTTTATATCATAAATTATTTGATGGACTAAATGAAATATCGTGAATCAGTTTTCATATTTTTTAACCAAACACATTCAATATGAATTATTACCGTTTTTATTAAATATTAGCTAACTTTCCATTATATAAATGCGATCCTATTTTAAGGTAATAATTTAATCCATATTTTTAGTATTTTTAGTATTTGTCCTTTAAACATCATTTATACAATAGTTTAGATGTTTATAGACATTGTATCAGTAATCGTCTTTAAAAGAATTTCAATATATACTCATTTACATTAAATATAATTAGAAATAAATGCAATGTTTTTATATAAAGAAAATAGCAATTAAACTCCATAGAAACTGGAAAAATAAATTAAATGTTTATTTCATTTTTCATTCATTCTACACACTCTTCCATTTTTTTTTTAAATACTTACTATGTTAACCTTCCATACTTAGTACAATACGCTTGCTTAATTTTGGTATGTTCCTTTTAACCCCATTTTCTTCCCACTTCTGTGCTGATGGGGACACAGTATCCAAAATATTGTAATCATCAATATTAAATAAATACATGGATATCGTTTCCGAAACGATGATACACTTAGTTCCATTTCGTTTTTTCCCCCTTTTGAAACTGGTTCATACATTTACAATTATTTATCTTTCTACTGTGTATAAACATAGCTCTAGGTAAATACTCCTATTGCGTTTAATCTATATTTGCGGTATTTCGAGTACAGTTATTTTATGTATTTATACACTAACAGAAACTTTATATATATATATATATATATATATATATATATATATATATACATACATATATATATATATATATATATATGATTGATATGTAGTTTTCTTGAAGCATTGTGTGGGATAGGTATGTAAAAGAGATTTAGAAGGCTGCCACAATGCGAGGAATGAATTATAGTCGCTGTTGGTAAGAGGAGACGAGAACAAGTGGCGATTTACAAATCAATAAGTACATATATATATATATATATATATATATGTGTGTGTGTAAGAGGAGACGAGAACAAGTGGCGATTTACAAATCAATAAGTACATATATATATATATATATATATATATATATATTGATTTGTAAATCGCCACTTGTTCTCGTCTCCTCTTACCAACAGCGACTATAATTCATTCCTCGCATTGTGACAGCCTTCTAAATCTCTTTTACATAAATATATATATATATATATATATATATATATATATATTAGATTTTCACGTAGTTTATTACAGTATTTCATGCATATCAATGCTTTATTTAAAGTAGGCTGGTGCTCTAACTTATACATTGAGTGCCGCGATGATTATCCAGCTAAAAAATAGTGAATGGGCCTAGAAATCAGTTTGTATAATCTGAGAGTTATATACGCATCCAAAGACGAACTAGTGCATAATGAGTAGGGCTAGGTCAAAAGCATATTCGCTTAATTGTTTTGGCTCTCGAGTGTGTATCCGTTGATATCTTATACGCTTTTATATAGAGTGATATGGTTGTCGATTGATTAACTTTATAACTGTGTCGGATATATACTCGAGAGTCAAAACAATAATAAGAATAGTCTGTTGCCATAGCCCTAATAATGAGTAGTGAAAAAAAATCAGGCGATCGGTTATCTTCCTATTAGTACAGAATAATCAATCGCTTAAGTAAGTTAGTGGAATCTATGTTACATAGAGAAGTGGTGAACCACATCAACAGGCGCATCTTTCTGATAAATATGCAGCTAACAGTAATATATCTCAGGATTATTGACGTGGGCTTCGTTTCTAGGGTAATTTATTTTGACATATCAAAGACTTTTGGTAGGATGTGGCATAAATTGTTACTTCAGAAGTTCTCTAGCAACGGAATAGCTGAAAATGTCTTCTCAATTATTAAAACATTATTCCTTGATAGTTTTATAAGAGTAGTGGTTAAAATGGAAATCAGAAGCTATCCAGTCTTAATTCTAGCATCTCTCAGGTTTTTATACTGGGTCCAACTGTCTCCCAAATAACAGTCTTAGATAATTCGTAGACCATCTATCACAACACTTCAAATGGTGTAATTTTCAAAAATCTCTCTGATATTCTCTTCTCTAATCTTGCGGATGTTATGCAATGGGGGAAAAGGCGGCTGGTTAATTTAAATGCACTTACAACCAAACTTATCTCTTTCTATCATCAACGCTCTGACACACATATGTCCCCTTTAAAATGCACGGCTCTCATCTTAAGGACACTTCAATCATAGACAAGATTCTTCTTCTGACCGTCACTCCTAATCTGAAAATGGAGCACTTTCGTCAAATCCGTTTTCAAAGTCGTTATAAAAATTGTGTAACCATTCTACCTCTCCAGCATATATCTCACTGCCGATGCAATTCTTATAACAGTCAACTACATCCTAGGAGTGAGTACTGTTGCTACATCTGGGAAGGAGCTTCTCGGCGTACCGTATCCTATATTGGCAGGGTGCAAAACTGACTTTTGAATCTAGTAGTAGAGAGTTTATTCTCTTCTTTGTAAACTCTTTTCAACAGAAGAGATATTGCTTTGTGTTGCATAATCAACATTGTTAAAAGTTAATTAGTTATAATCGATCTATCTGTCTATCTATGTATTTATCTATCTATTCAATGATATTCTTACAATAGTTTATATTCGGAGTTATTTATTGTTTATAGAATAAAGTGTAGCAATATCTTTTAGCTGAAGATGTTTGCATAAATAAGGTAGTTTTAATAAACAAAATAACGTTGGGCAGGCAGACGTGGAAAGGTCACACTTAATGATACCTGAGCTGTTTGAATGATGACGTAACTGAACTGAGATCAGGAGGTTGGGAAGTTTCGAGTCGGTGACCGTTGGAGTTTAGTCACACAAGTAAATAGGCGAACTTCAAGCCGGGAAGCGAGGCTTTAACGAATAAGCATGTAGAGATATAATGCAGAATCTGTGAAGATCATTCGAGATAACTGAAATAAATTTATATTTTATAAATATAAAGTGTTGTTCCGTGGTTTAACAAAAGAAGAAAGAACAGAGGTCTCAATTGATTATTATGTTCGTCATTTCATGTTTCATCACGGGGCTCAGCACTGAAGATCGAAGAACACTTGAAAAAAGGAAGGTATGAAGCATATATAAGTCTTCTTATAAAAAGTTATACTTTATGGGCGTAGCATGAGCTCTTTCCTTATTTTCATGGCAAGTGTTCGACTAGGCTATAATCTATGGTTCCCATACGCTCTATCGGTATCTAAAGCTGAACCTGGATTCCCAGGAAAAAAGATTATTTCCTAAAACTGCCCGCCTACGGAACTGTGTTCCACTAGTATGCTTTACAGCTAACTGCAATATTGTCATAAGTTATTATTGAACCGAAAATAATCTAAATATACAAAATTTTCACCACAAACGATCACTACGCTACTGTCGAAATGACTACAATGCATACGTAAACCCTTATCATCGAGCGAATTCCGGGCCTTGATAACCACCTTTATAAAAATCAGTAACTCTTTACGGCATAATCACATTAACACAAATGTTCTCGTTAGTTCACCGTAATTTCATGAAATTAAGACTCGTTCATACTAGATGAGTGACAATTTTGGAATACTCGGCGCTGTATGTAAGAGGAATTATACATATAATTTTAATGTGTATTTTTTTTCTTCAGAACCATTCTTTTTTTCTTGTGTCTAAAAAAAAAAATCAACAATTGCAACCGCCAGGTTCGATTTTTTTTTCACAACCTTTTATGGGAGCCTGGAACACGAGCACCAAAATGGACTTTGTTGTATTGTTATCATAAAAGGGGCACCGTGCATGATCGTCTAAATGTTTCTGTCTATTTGTTTTATATTCATATCTAATTGTTTATATGCTTTTGTATGTGTGTGTGTGTGTTTTGTACATGTATTTTGGACATATCCTCTTCAGGCGTCGTAGATCTTGCCCACCTGGAATTCATCTTGTTCTTGGAGGGGTGACTGGAAACCTTTTTTGGACGAATATTCATTCACTCCAAGACGATGATTGGTTTTATATAGTTTTTTATGTACCTTCCAGATGTCGATCGCTGAAGAATGGAAAGTGAATGTCTTTGTTTGCATAGGTTTTATTTTCACAAACTTCAGCGCGTCCCCCAGTGAAAGGGAGGACACGATCTGTTAAGCCGTCTGTTCTTCTATACGCCCAAGCCCAAAACTCACTGACTCCAGCTAACCTGATCACGGGACTCACACGCAGATCCGATCAGTTGATCCTTACTTCCGGTAAAACGCGTCTCCAATATGATTTACTATATTTATTTCTTATGTTCAACCTATTTCCTTCCAAATGTATGGATGCACGTCTGGGAACAAAAAAGACATTTGCCAGCCCTGCCTTCTTTTACTATCCTGAAATCATTTTGAAACAGCGTTTTGATTGGCTGAAATTTTGGCTTCCGTATATTCGTGTTTACAAACTTTTATCGTTTTGCCGAACGGAATAATTACTTGCTTTTTGAGGCGTAATCAAAAGTATTTTGCATAAACAAGGGTTCTTTTTATTTTATTAAATTCAATATCTTCGGACTTTACTAATTGTATTTGAAACAGATCGAGAAAACTAATATTTATCTTTTTAAAAAAAATTTACAATGAATTTATTTAACTTAACAAATTTAGCTGAATTGTTTTGCTCGCCGTGAAATTATTTTCATACCTTTTTTTTTTACGTGTGCACATATTTTCTTCCTTTAGGAAATTAACTTTAGTCTCTAATCTTTCAAATGCAATCAAAATGTAGTAGGAAACCTATAAAAATTATGATTAATCGGCTGTCAAAAGTAGGTTCTATTTTTACTAGCTCATTTATGCTCGTACCTAATGAGTGCTGATTACTTAGGAACTCTAATTAAACTAATTAAAGTAATAATTATGACGCATTTGGATTTCATTAACGACAATTATTACATACAATAAATGAATTCTGAACGATTCATAAAGGAAGGTATACAGACTAGCGTTTGTTGTTTAGGACTTACATTCTAATCGCGTCTAATAGTCTCTTTGCCAGCATGAACGTGCATTCTATGAATATAGATACAAAGTTATCGGAATGAAAACACCGGAAGAAATACGAATAAGAGGAATCTACAAGCGTTGAAGACATTTCCCGACTAGACACACACATGATTTCGTGTGCACATTACTATAAGCAGTAAAAATGGCATATGCGTTTAACTTCAAGGAATTAATTCAAATAATAGCGATGCACTCGCAAAATTTAAATCTCCAGATAAATTCGTTTGGAATAATTTAAATGAGGTAGTTGACAAAAATTCGCACCTGAAATTACTTGACATGCTGGCAGATTAGAGGGTAATATGCTCTAACCTGGTTGCATAAAACAACTGTCTGCAAAGGCACCGGAAACAGAAAAGGTAATCTAACATTTACAAGAGGTCGAACTTTGCGTTAAGCATGGATTAATGAAACTATTAATTTCACTTCTTGGAAAGTGGACATGTGATCTTGGACTGCTCTGTGGGAAAATATAAAATTGCTACTTATTATACAGAACATTCTAAGAACAATTTACTGAACGAATATCTCTCTAATAATAACAATAATAATAATAATAATAATAATAATAATAATAATAATAATGATAATAATAATAATAAGAGTAGCAATAATAATAATAATAATAATATTGACAATAATATTAGTAATAATTATAATTTTAGACATAATAAAACATTACTAATATTAAGATGTGATAATATTATAATATTAATAAGAATAATAGTAATAATACTAGTAGTTGTAATAATAATTGTAACACTAGTAATAATATTTAGATAAATAGTAATAATAATAATAATGACAACATTAAAACAACAACAACAACAACAATAATAATAATAATAATAATAATAATAATAATAATAATAATAATAATAATAATAATAATAATAATAGTCATTGCTAAATTCCATAGCCCAATCATCCCCCTCCCCCCAAAAAAATGATCGATGTCAAATAGTCGAGAAGAGCCGAGGAGGATGAAAAGACCGAGGAAAGAGAGCTGACCAGACTTCCGCTGGAGAAGTGCGACGAGAATTGGGACCTTGTGGAGGCTTATAGCCACTCAAATTCCAGTGTACACTAATGGCCGCTGTCAGCGCGAAATCAATGCAAAGCGGCTGTTACGATAACGGATTTTCATTTGCGAACGTTATCGAAAAAGTACTGAAAATCAAGGGATACTTGTTGCCACTAAGCTTCCAGGGTAAATCACACGTCTTCAAGGGGAGATCTGTCGTGACGTGCTTGTAAGCTCCTTGTGAGCCAATAATAATAATAATAATAATAATAATAATAATAATAATAACAACAACAATAACAATGATAATAATAATAATAATAATAATAACAATGATGATAATAATAATAATAACAACAACAATAACAATGATGCTGATAATGATAATAATAACAATAACAATGATAATAATAATAATAACAACAATAACAATGATGATGATAATAATAATAACAATAACAATGATGATAATAATAATAACAATAATAATAATGATGATAATAATAATAGTAATAATAATAACAATAACAATGATAATAATAATAACAATAACAATGATACTAATAATAACAACAATAAAAATGATAATGATAATAATAATAACAATAACGATGATGATAATAATAATAACAACAATAACAATGATAATAATAATAATAATAATAACAATAACAATGATAATAATAATAATAATAATAACAATAACAATGATAATAATAATAATAACAACAATAACAATGATGATGATAATAATAATAACAATAACAATGATGATAATAATCATAACAACAATAACGATAATAATAATAATAATAATAATAATAATAATAATAATAATAATAATAATAATACACAGAAAAAAGATAAAAGTAATGTACAGAATGATGGACCACGAAGCAGATCAATATAACACCATTAATTGTAGAAGCACTTGAGACAGTTCCAAAATACATGGAACACAGACTATGAAAAACCATCACCTATTTCCAGTTGTCTGAGCTAGCTGAAATTTTGCATGTGCAATCATTTATATCTCTACGGGTTATGTGGCAAATTACAGCTCTGACCTAATTGTTTTATAGGTGTTTGAACTGAGTCAGATGTGCAATGGAGCCTGTTGAATCTCGAGCAATGATCGAGTTTTTGTATTTGAAAGGACACACACCACAGGAGACTTTTGATGAAAGGAAAGAAACTTATGGTGATAATGCCCCATAATATGACTTGGTAAAACGCTGGCAACAGCAATTCAAACCATGCCGGAAGTCTGTGGAAACGGCTCCCAGACCTGGTCGCCCCCTTCTGCCATTGATGAGGCATCTGTCCGTTAAGTTGAGGCTGCCATTTTGGAAGATCGGTGCATTACTATTGACCAAATAGCCCAAGATGTAAAGATTAGTACAGGGTCTGTGGAAATTATAATTCATGACCATTTGCATATGCATAAGGTGTCTGCCAGATAGATTCCCAGGTTGCTCAAAACAATCCCAGAAGCGAGAACGTGTCGATGCTCAAGGATGAATTTAGAGATATGCCAAGAAGATGAGTCAAACATTTTCAATAGACTGATGACACAGGATGACACCTGGGTCCATTACTATGATCCAGAGACCAAAGCCCAGTCAATGCAGTGGAAGCACTTGGACTCACCACCTCCAAAGGAGGTCAGGGTTCAGCCCTCCGCTGGCAAGCTCATGCTCACAGTCTACTGGGACCAGGACGGAGTAATAATGACAGATTTCCTGGCAAAGGGTACCACAATTAAAGGAGCCTATTATGCGTCACTTTTGAGGAAACTAAGGGAAGCTATCAAAATCAAGAGGCGGGGCAAGATCAGCAAAGATACCCTCCTTTTGCAGAACAACGCTCCGGTCCGCACTCGCATGTCGCCAGATCAGAAGCACGGGCGTGTGGTTATGAAATCCTTCCCCATCCTCCTTACTCTCCTGATCTTGCACCCTTTGGCTTTCACCTCTTCATAGCCATAAAGTTGTTTTTTAAAGGAAAGCGTTTCCCAGATGATGCAGCCTTGATTTCTGAAGTCACGTCGTGGTTGGAGGACCAACCTGCTGTGTTCTACAAAAACGGTCTCCAGAGCTGCATCAAACGGCGGGAGAAATGCATAACTCTGGGCTGTTCCTATGTAGGGAAAGACTAATAACTCTGTCAAGTTTCGTTGCTCTACTGCCATGGGAAGTGGATCCGAGGCATTACTTATTGCACACCCCTCGTAACGTATAATCAGGCTGAAAACCTTTGCGATCTTAAGGAAAACCCTCGGATGCAGAAATTAATCTACATGAGCGACACGCACTAAACAGCAATACAGAAATTCCAACATAAAGTAAATTCAAAGATAGAATAACAGCACATTGAAGTAAGAAAAGTGAAACCGCAAACTTGTAAGCTACGGCCCCATCGCACGAGTAAATTGTAGTGTCGACATCGACTAGTGCTATATTTAATAGTCGATCAAAGGCAGAAAGAATTAACATGTTCTCATATGAATGAGTACGTAAAGAACTGAGAAATTCTGCAGGCCTATTCAAACTAAAATTCAGTGACGACCAACGGGAAAACACAATCAATCAGCTTTCATTAGGAAAAATTATAGAAAAGGGGAAGAGTATTGGAAATTTAGGGATACTTGTCGTTACAAAGACTCATCATGGACCCCCAGTTGTTGCCAGTGAGTGACCTCTTATAATGAGGTTGTGTGAAGAAACATTGTAACATCTACTGTATATCTCGTACATAGATATCGTATTACACGTTTCCTTTTATATACGTTTTCCTTTCTTTTTTTCTCCAGTCGTTGGATTCTATGTTTGTTTTCCTGTGTCTTGCTGAGGAACATGTCGCAAACACATTTTGTTATTTTGGGTCCGAAAACTAACTACTTTGGAGTTACATAGAAACACGTGTGCATGTTTGTAAAGCGATGATCATCTCCGCAATTTCGCTACAAGAAAACAAATTAAGACCAGCGTTGCTGTAAATCAATTATGCTCTGCGTGTGTGTGATATTGGATCGTGGCGTAGAAAAAAAACACGAAATGTTGTATGTCGCCTATTGTCAAGTAGCCTCAGTACTCATGAATTTCTTCTCGACTAGTCCCTACTTTGATCTCTCGTATCTTCTTCGATTGACTTTCGAGCCGACAACTGTCGGAATCTGAAGACTGTCCGAAAACAGTTTTTAACCATAGTAAAATGTGTCAACCACAAGTGAAAAATTCATCAAATAATAGTAGACAGCTTTATTTACACAGGACCCTGTAAAGAATAGCGATTAGGGAGCAAATATTTTAGAAGTACATCTTCTAAAATCACTAATTGTCCCCTGAGAATTAAAACACTTCATGGTTAGACACTTGCTTAGTCAGAAAAATTTGCCTCCCGGCACCTTTCATAACAAATAAAACAACCGACGTCCGGTTAATTCTGTCTCTTTCCTTTTCCAAACTTATCAGTCATGCAGATAATTGTTAAATGGATGCAGAATCACTAGACGTCCTGCTCCATCATCCTTGCAGGTTGGACAGAAATATCGATCCACGTGTGGGTCGATCATCTGGGAGATTACGGGGATTTGATCCACGAATGGCGAACGTAAAATAGTGAAAGTATCTACTAAAGTGTCCGATGAGGAATTGGTTGATGATGGATAAGGTTAAGTGGACACGACAGAAGTGATCGACCGGGGGTCATCGATGATTGATTCGCTTCTAAGATCAGCAGATATGTCATTAGTGGGTCAGGCACAACAGTAAAGTTCAGTGCTAGGATCCTGTGTTAAATTGGGCTCTACGATAACCTGAGTGACATTCGTCTGGTTAAGCACCCGTATATATATATATATATATATATATATATATATATATATATATATATATATATATATATATATATATATATATACACGTGTGGGTGTGTCTATTTTTATGTAGAGAGAAAGAGAGGGAGAGATAAATATATATATATATATATGTATATATATATATATATATATATATAGATACATGGATAGCCTATATATATATATATATATATATATATATATATATGTAGGTGTGGTCATAACTCAATGCATATATTAAAAAGATTTTAAAAAATTAAACTATACATTAATGTACAGACATATATACGTGTGGGTTTATTTATTTTTACAGATTTCATATAACAGTTTCTTACAATTATTAAATATTAGAAATCAGAACTTACCTACTTTGTAAGTTGATTTATCATGGGACGGAGACTGCACGAACGAATCCATCGAAAATAATTGTCTATATATATATGTATATAAATATACGTGTATATATATATATATATGTGTATATATGTGTGTCTGCGTATACATATGTGTATACGCATGTATGTATACCTATATATTCATATATGCATATGTGTATGCTTTATGATAGAAAAATAAGATACGCAAACACCTCCGTGTTGTTTACTTTCGTTAAATTAAATTCAGACACACACTCACACACACAGTTACATATAGGCGTGTGCGAATGTATTATATTTATATATAATTAATATAATATTTGTATATATTATTTATAATTAATATATATATACACCCATATACATATACACATATATATATACACATATGCACACACACATCTATACACGCACACATATATACACACATATATACACACATATATATATATAGATATATATACACATATATATACACACGTATACATATACACACATATATATACACACATATATACACACACATATATACACACATATATATACACATAGATATATACCCACACATATATATATGCACACATATATACACATATATATATACATATATATACACCCCCGTGTATATATACACACCCACACATACATACACACATAATTACACACACACACACACACACACACACACATATATATATATATGTGTGTGTGTGTGTTTTCGTATATAATTACAAGTAAGATAAGTAAGAATATCATGTCCCATTACTTTGAGTATTTCCAGAATACCGGGCTATAATTCGGTGACATTTAATTTGCATTCTATCTTCAGATTAGAGTTTCATCATGTTCAGATTAAACAGGTTGGGCTGACATATCAAATCTTGCATTGAACTAACTACTAATAAGAGTAAGAATATTTATCTGCTTTTGTGAATTCCTATATGCATTTGCAGTTACATAAACAAATATAATGACAAATATGTCACTCTTTAAAACCCAATGTTTGTATCGATAGTAAGTTGGCGTATCTATGTTTCGAATTTTGTTAGCTTCAGCCAAATTGTGAAGGAAAAAATAAGACAAAATACACATGTAAAATGTAGAAATTATAGTAGTGATAATACGATTTTAATTAAGTATTGTGTTAAAAGTATTTTCTGTACAAATAGTTATAAATCCAATAACACATATTATTCCATGCATCGATTCAAAATTTTATGTATCTATTTCAGTATTAACTTTTACATAACTCGATACGGAGAAACAGTAACGTATAACGTTTAAAAATATATATGGCAATTTAGCCACAGAAAACTTCCCCATTTTATTCCTGTAGAGATTCATTACCCTGACGACTCCTACACTTAGCGTTAAATCCAGAAATTTCTGCGTTGTAAATACTTGGATTAAAAGATTGAAAATGAAATATTTACAACATCTTTGTATTTCGAAAAAGAATTAAGAGATTAATTGTGTTTTCCGCATTACACAGAGTTTCTATGAATGGCGTAATAGGTACTCTATAAAATGTGAATGACATTTTATAAAAGGGCAAAATTCAACGGATATTCAAATATGAAGCTGAGGTTCAATGAAGAAAAGAAGAAACATGGTACTATAAAGCACAGCAAAAAAAAAGTGTTGATGTTCATATCTATATATGCATATGAATGCATATATAGATATGAACATCAACACTTTTTTCTATAAACACGATTCTGTAATGTTTGGTCGTTTAGAAGAAACATTCTTTTTAAACATGGAATGCAGAGTAGAACTGGTATAAATGAACCAAAGCTATCTCAGTCAGCTATAGAGTATCGATATACTGTACGATGGAGAAGTATATTAGAAGTCTTATTAACTTTTGTTTTTATATTAACGGAGAAAACAGAGTAGTCGAAAGATCCCAGGAGAGACAGAACGAAAGAGAAACATGGCTCAGAACAAGCTGTGGGAACAAGGTCTAAGAGACTTGCGTACTAACCATAATTGTAGTTCGTACGGGTGTGTTCGTAAACAATCTTGGTTAGGTCATAAGTAATGGAGAAATAGTTACAGAAACGCTCACTATTTTAATAAATATGAGATTGTCAAAAACTAACATAACAACCCACAAAAAACCTGTAAAATATTTAGTCAAAATCTAACAAAATATATGTAAAAAATATTAGTAAATAAGGTCCCCTATCAGAGAAACTGTGATAAAAAGATACTATAAATAATATCTTGATACCAATATTTATATTAGTCCTCCTTTTATATAAATTACTTTCCAGCTTACGAAAAAAAAACATTGTGCATTTTACATGCGTGGTTTGGACCTAAAGACCGTATCATGGAAAAAAACAAAAATAAAGAAAATACATGTAAATGTTTAAATTTTTGAAGTTCATGAAAAAAACGTTACTGCAAGGTTTGAAACTACAAACCACGTAATGCACAAAATACAACAAAAAACAAATATATAAATAGTGTGGGTGTGTGGGTGCGTGCGTGATAAAGAAAGGTAGAGACTATATATATATATATATATATATATATATATATATATATATGCATATATATATGTATATATATATATAAGACACCTTCATTTAATCACATACATTAATATACGAAAGTATAAATTTATGCGTAAACATTAAGTACTTACTTCAACAGTGCTCACAACGTAGGTACAGCAAGATAGTAAGTTATAAAATATATATGGTATTATGCTACACAGGTTATTCCGCGTTTCATGCACGCTAGGATTCTTCATGCTCATGCGTCCGTCTTCATGAACAATTTGCTTTCCTATACTATAAAGAACCCCAATATCTATTAAACTATAGGAGAGAAATGACAAACAACTGTTTTCACAGGATAAACATTACTCTAGGATATCTTTACAAAGTAATTTTTAAATTAACAATAGAAAATAGAATTAACAATAGAAAATGGATAAATAAAATAAACATGCATATTCATAAATTATCATTTGTCCTATAAGTGCCTGTTTCTTGGCTAATTAGAAAGGGCGCGGTAGAAACTAGAAAGCTGGTTGGCTAACTAAAAACTAAATAGCACGTGCGTATATGAAAACGCGAGACAACCACAACTCCTCGCATAAAGGAACCGCGGATTATTCCATGTAGCTTCATTACCATATATATTTTATAACTTATATATATATATATATATATATATATATATATATATATGTTAATATACGTATTATTTTTATGGTTATAGGGCATATTTTTTTATTATTAAACGGGGGAATATCTATGTATGTTATTAGCTGTATCTATTGCACTAACTTCGTCTATCTATTATGCACATTTACACACATAGCGAATAAATACTGTATGTGAAATACTATATATATACACACACACACGCATATATATATATATATACATATTTATACATATATATCAGTTAATTTTGTTTTTGCATTTTATTAGTGAGAGGCGCGGCATCGGAACGACGCTCCTGTATTAAAATTAACTTAACATAGTGATATATTTTTCCTTGCACGCAAAAGCATGCGTTTGGTTGCCCTTTTTTACTAGATACATATTTTTGTCATTTAAACGAATACCTTTTTATGTAGGTAAAAATGTTTTACACATATATCGACATACAAACCTTTTCATAAACATTTAGCTATCGCCGCAGAGTCATGAATACATTTCAATAAATTAGCTATAATGAATCTTCAGGCGATGTTACTTTTTCGATTTTTATTAAGTATTTGGCTTTTGTAAATGCACTATACGCTGACCATGTTTCTACTTTTTTATAATACGTTGATAGCAACATGGTCATGGCTAGGTAGTCATTACTTAATTCTTATTTAAAAATCTAAAAAAAACACATATATCTTTCTCTTCTTTACCATGGAACAAGTTGAAGTTAAAAGTTGGCCACTTTAGCTTACATGCGCAGATCATAAGTTCATAATCATTAGATAACTCTCACACTTTTGAATTTTAAAAATATATGTTTAAATTTCAACTGTATTTCTCACGACATACAGTGGCAGTGTGTATTTTTTCTATGCTAAGGGGGGCAGACATAACTTCGTTGCCAGGTTCGAATATCCCGAGCTGCGGTAATCGTAAAATTCTGCACGAAGGGATGAAAACGTAGTTCTTTTTGGTATTACAGACACACCCACACACACACACACACACACACACACACACACACACATATATATATATATATATATATATATATATATATATATATATATATATAAGAGAGTTTTTTCTTTTTGAGTCTGTTAGTTCTTTACCTATGCACGGAATACCGCTTAGTCGATTGTATTGAAATCTCACATAAATGTACTCTATGTACCTAGAAGTGTTTCGATAGATTTTTATCGGTATCTCTTCAATAAGTATCGATAATCGACAATGGAAAGAATCCGATATTAGAAGGAACAGTTTATTTCTGACGCACAGATTGTCGCTCCTTTCATGGTAACACGCCCGTCTCTGTTGTTTTTCTATTAAAAAAATAAATTGTAAGGGGAGGGTTATTTTTGAACTGTAACAGGCCAGGGGCGTAGGTATGGCGGCTAAATGCAAGTACCGATATTTGTTCGGAAGGACATGACGGTAAAGCAAAAGCAAACAAAAAAGGAGTACAAAATGAGAAAAAACACGTTAGAGATGATAACAAGCCATTTGAAGTGGATAAAGAGCCGGGAAAAATAGCACGATGAGCTATTATTCAGGAAAATAACAGGGAATAAATGCTGTTTTTACAACACGAAAAATTTAGTCAAATAATTATTTTTGCTCAGTTCCTTGTGACGTACTCTGCTACAACGTGTTGTGTCTACATGTATAATATGTGAGTGTGACGTTACAGAAAGACCATTGTACAAATAAATATCTCAGCATCAGCTAGACCATCTATGTAAAATAGATAGTTATTAACCAGACGGAAATGTTCAATCTTTTGAAATCTTCTAAGATTTAAATTTTACTTTCATTAATATAACTTATAGATTTTGCTAGAAAAGGCTGTCCCATTTTCTTGTAAATAAGATGAACATTAGATAAGTGGAAAATGAGATAAAGATAAGCTCAGGCTCACATTTTTAAGCAAGATTCAGAAATTGGAATGCTAGAATTTAGCTATTACTTTGGAAATAGTTTGATATTGTTTGTATTGTAAAAAGAATTTAATGGTTCATTATTTTACGAACACCGAATTAAAAAAGGTCAGCTAGAAAAGAATGAATACTTCAAATTAAAAATATATTGAAAAGATAGGTTAATTCAGAATTCTTTATTTGCAGAATTGTGTTTAGAGCACGTGTGAGCCACGTCAGTGTGTTACGTTTTGAACCACACATCTGACGTCATAGCAGAAAGGGAATTTCTCAATATACGAGCTAGTTTTAGTAAGAGTCGGGAGGCAGGCAGAAAGTCGAGAGTCTGCAGTCGAGCAGAGGAGTGTCCTTTTGGAAGCGATGGAAAGAACATTTACTCATGTAGAAACGAATTTGAAATCATGACGCCATCATCATTTCGACCGCTCAAATGAAATAAAGAACATCATTGATTTTTGTAACTGTTGTCTTCGTGTCGTCATTCAATAAATGAAGGTAATGTGTTAATCATCTAATATGAACTTTGTATAACCCCCATCCTAGGTAATGTATCCCTCCTCAATCAATAAGTAATGAATGTCCCCATATGTGTAAAAGAATAGTAATACACATTCACTCAATAATGAATTCTCCTTTCACTCTGTAATAAATGTCTTCCTTCTCGTCCTCTCATCATCATCGTCATTCGTTATATGTATTGGGCCAATATGGACCTCTATACAACATAGAGATGAAAGTATATCCGGTAAATATGGAACTAGGAAACCGCTAGATTTTAGTTTTTCTGATCATATCCGTATATGACGTGTAATCATCGCATGTGATTACAAAGCAGTGGAATCAGAGTCGAAATTAAATTTGCAAATGTGAACAGAAAGGAACTGAAGCATATCCTCTCTTGCTGCCCTCTAAGATTGGGCTGACAAACATGGAAGCATAGTAAGGTGCTAATAGTTAAGAAGGACGGATTCGGCAAGAAATCTGGCGATATAAACAAAGAGAAAGGTGAAAAGGATCAATATTGTGGAACATGTGAGAGAACAATCGGTAAAGAGCAGAAAGACAATGCAAATTGACAACAGATAAGAGGGTTCACGGAATTTTACAGTTGATCTGGATTCAGCACTCGTGTTCTACTTGGTAACGACAGCTCAACGTCCAGATATAGCGATGTGGAACAAACATACAATTATGCGAGGTGGGTAGAGTTGACCGTAAGTTGGTAAGATAACATCAAGGCTGGTGAGGAAAGAAAATACAAATGGTACAAAGCCTGATCACAAGATACGAAAATAGATGGGATGTGGACTTTTACCACATTGGAGTAAGAGCCTGATGTTTCATCCAGAGGGTTTTCGTTTAACTACTGGAAAGTCGATTAAGGTTCACGAAATCTAAAATAAGCAAGCTGCTAACAGGAATGCAACCAATATTTGAGAATGCTTCGACGTATGTGTGGCTTCGGAGAAATGACGAGAATTGGAGAGAGTGTCAAACGTCAAATTAATCATCAATGACATCTGACGTCAGAGCAATATAAACATTGTAACACCCGTATGGATCTGTTGCAGAGAGTAAACGCCGAAACTAAACCAGGGCGGACACATTCGCTATCTTAACATCCTCAATCTTTTTTTTTTATTTCTTCACTCTTTTTTAATTCAAATTTCTAATTTTAATTCATTTAAATATACTTTTTCTCTCCCACCATCTCTTCACCTTCTTTCTTTCTTCCTCTCCTCCTCCCCTCTCTCCATCCATTACACTTTTTCATACAATATATTTTGGCTTCAATTGTCTGATGACATAGGCTCGATAATTTGTTTATCCCGTCTATGTAAACAATCTGGTAATGATTTAAGCATACACTCCCGAGGTTGAAATAATAAAAACAGATTTAGCTCTACCAACGTATCGGGCATGTTTTACCGTGTTATTTCACCAAATATACCTTTATTATTACTATTATTTGCTTCTCCTAGAAAGGTTGCCTTCACAACGGCTTACCCCAATGCACATATACACACACACAAATATACACGGTGCTAGTTGGCCGTTGATCCAGACAAAGAGTTCATTCGCCCTTTGGCGATATATATATATATATATATATATATATATATATATATATATATATATATATATACATGTATACATGCATGTATATACATGTATACACATACATGCATATATATATGTTTATATACATACATGCATATATATACATGTTAATTCATACATGCATATATATATGTGTGTGTATATACATGCATGCATATATACATATATATACATATATGCATATATATACATAAATACATACATGCATAAATATACATATATACATACATGCATATATATACATATATGCATATATACACACATATATATACATATATGCATATATACACATACTTACATATATACATATATATACATATATGCATATATATACATATATTTACATATATGCATATATATACACATATATATTTATTTATGCATATATACATATATGCATATATACATATATAAATATATACATACATCCATATATGTATACATATATATACATATATGCATATATATACATATATGTATATACATATATACATATATGCATATATATAAGAGTAATGGTCGATCAACAAAAATCAGAGGCCTGCAGTATTAATTCTGGAGTCCCTCAAGTATCAATCCTGGGCCCAACTCTTTTCCTGGTCTACATCAATGACCTCCCTTAACACATACTTAAATCATTTGTTGACATCTATGTTGATGACACGACCATCTACGGCAACACACCAAAGGCCGTAAATGACAATGTTCTCTCTGATTCTCTCTCCTCTGATCTCGAGCGTGTTGTTCAGTGGGGAAGTCATGGCTGGTTACTTTTAATGCATCTAAAATCACACTCCTATCTTTACATTATCAACGCTCTGATCTCAATTTGGCATCAAGTGAAATTGATTGCTCTCGTCTGTGAGGAGCCCTGTGTTTTCACAAGCTTCTGGGTTTGTCCTTTACTCCTAATCTGAAATGGAACACGTACATCAAGTCTGTTACCAAGGTAACTGGAAAGATGGTGGGATCCTTCTACCGATCCAGAAGATATCTCACTACTGATGCAATTCTCTATTTATATAACAGCCAAGTGCGTCCAAGAATGGAATACTGCTGCCATATCTGGGCAGGAGCTTCTAAAAACAGCCTATCCTGCCTTAACAGAGTACATATATATGCATACATGCATATATACATATATATACATGAATATATAGACATACATGCATATATACATATATATACATGGGTATATATAAATACATACATATACATTCATGCCTATATATATATATATATATATATATATATATGTATACATAGATGTATATCCACGGATATATACACACATGAATACATATACATATATATAAATACATGTATATGTATACATATATATACATGCGTATATATCCACATATATACATGCATAAATACATATATATATATATACATGCATATATACATACATATACATATATGCATATATACGTATATATACATATATGAATATATATATATATATACACATATACATATATGCATATATATACATATATATATATACTTACAAGCGTATATATACATATATATACGTACATGCATATATATATACTTATATATATGCATACATGCATATATATACATATATATGTATAAATACAAGAATATATACATATATATACATACATGCATATATATACATATATATACATACATGCATATATATATACATATATACACATACATGCATATATATACATATATATACATACATGCATATGTTTGTATCTATACATACATGAATATATATGCACACATATATATATACATACATGCATATATATACATATATGATGATTGCAACGTCTTATCAGACGAGGGCCACTCCCTCAGACATTTAAAATCCATGACCCCAAATTTCCGAGGAAGTATCTATACAAATATGATGTTGCAGAGTCTTAGCTTTATACGACAGCTAGATCTCTCTCTCGGTTCAAAATGTTGAGATCCAGCAACAAGCAAGAGCAAGATATCCAGCAACAAATTAAACTGCAGACCAGATTAATGCTGGTACTGGTCTCCCGCTTCATGGTTTTTTAAATCAGAGATTTTCTTCTCCTAGAAAAGTTGCCTTCACCACGGCTTACGGGAACCCTCTCTACCCCAATACACATATACACGCACACAAATATACACGGTGCTAGTTGGCCGTTGACCCAGAAAAAGAGTTCATTCGCCCTTTGGAAGATATTGTTTTTATTCCTTCAGGGAGACTAGACGCCCTCCTCACAAAACAAGTCTGGTGGGGGAACCAGTTTAGTCGCCGGTGACCCGACCACGATGAAGGTAGTACTGGATTACATGGTACCAATAGCATATGATATGACCTGACATATGTATATATGTGCACGTGACCCGACCATGAGGCAGGTAGTACTGTGTTACATGGTACCAGTAGCATATGATATGACCTGACATATGTATATACGTGCACGATGATATATATATATATATATATATATATATATATATATATATATATATATATATATATACATGCATATGAAAGCTTCCTTCAGTCTTGACAGACTATGGATACCCACTGTAAGGGTGCCTGATCGTGAAATTTGTGTGGCAAGACTTGCGCAACCTCTAACTACCCCTCTCCTGAGTCAACATTGTTGCATACAAGTGGCAAGTTGAGGTACAAGACGACTGGAAACAATGCCGAGATAAGCGGACATGCATATATACACATATATACATCTATGATTATATATACATATATATACATGCATATATATACAGATATATATGCATACATGTATATATACATATATATATATACATACGTACATATTAATACATAATTATGTATCTACATATATACATATACATATATGTACATACATATATATATACATATATACATATATATACATGCATATATATACATATATATACATACATGCTTATGTACATATATATATACACACATTTGTGTATAGATATATATATATATACATATATATATATATATACACATGCATATATGTACATATATATACATACATTTATATATGGGAACGTTACAAATGCGTATATCTCATGAACTATTCTTTTCAATTTCTGTGTATGAATGTTTTTTTTTTAACTTAATGTAAGATCTGAAAGATATATATATATATATATATATATATATATATATATATAAATATTAAAAATCGTTATGTTCCGAAACTTTTGAAACACGCTGTATATACATATATATATATATATATATATATATATATATATATACTTGCATGAATACATATATATATATACATGCACATATATATGAATATATACATACATGCATATTTATACATATATACATATATGCATATATATACATGCATACATGCATATATTTACATATATATACATGCATGCATATATACAAAAATATACATACATGCATCTATATATACATATATACATACACGCATATATATATTCACATATATACATACACATATATATACATATATATATACATACATGACTATATACACATATATATAAATGCATATATATACACATATATACATATATGCGTATATATACATACATGCATATACGTAGATACACACATGCATATATATGCATATATACATACATGCATATATACATATATGTATATATGCACATATATACATATATATGCATATATGTACATGCATGCATCTATACCTATATATATAAACATACACACGTGCATATATACACACATATATAAATATATTCATACATACACATATATGTACATGCATATATTCATATATATATACATATGCATATATATAAACATATATATATAGATACATATATATACATATATATATGCATATATATAGATATATATACATGCATATACGTACATATATATATATACATGCATATATACATATATACATATATACATGCATATATACTTATATTTACATGCATATATACATATATATATACATGCATATATACATATATATACATGCATATATACATATATATACATGCATATATACATATATATACACAAGCATATATACATATATATATATATATACATGCATATATACATATATATACATGCATATATACATATATATGCATGCATATATATACATATATACATGCATTTTATACATATATACGTGCACGTGCACATATATACATACACATATATACATACATGCATATATATACATATATGCATACATATATATGCATATATATACATTCATATATGTACATATATATATACATCCATTCATATATATATACATATATACATGCATGCGTTTATATGCATACATGCATATACATACATCCATATATACACATATATACATATATATACATATATATATGCATGTATATATACATACATGCATTTATGCACATATATATGCACACATGCATATGTATATACATACATGCATATATGCATATATATATATATATATATACATACCTGCATATACATACATGCATATATATTCATATATATAAATACATGCATATATATACGTACACACATGTATATATACATATATATACACATATATACATGGATGATATATATATATACGTACATGCATGCATATAAATTCATATATATACATATATATACATATGTATAAATTGATATATATATATATATATATATATACACATATATATATACAGACATATCTATACGTATATACCCCCATATGGTATACATATATATATACATATATATATATATATATATATATGCATACATGCATGTATATACACATATATACACACATACATGCATATATACACAAATGTATATACGTATACATGCATATATACACATATATATACATGTATGCATGTATACACCTATATATATATACATACAAGCATATATATACACACATATATATACATACATGCATATATACACATATGCATATATATATTAACGTATACATGTATATTTACTCATATATACATACATGCATGTATATATACACATACTTTTATATATACACATACATATGTATATGCACATACACACACACACACACACATATATATATATATATATATATATATATATATATATATATACAAACACACATATATATACACACATAGATATACGCACACAGACACACATATATATATATATATATATATATATATATATATATCGGATGATGTCAAAACATCGTTTATTCACGACTCGCACAGCTGCCGCCGATGATTGTACTGGATTGAGGTAGTGGCTCATCTAGCCGCACGGGTGTGCTATGAAACAACGAAACAGTATTCTACGATGATGACTATATATATATATATATATATATATATATATATATATATATATATATATATATAATTATTTGTTGCTATAATAATTAAATTCCTACAGACACTAGGTTTTCATCCTTTCGGGGATATTCAGTGCAGGGTGTCACGATTAATACCAATATAACGATTTGAACCCCGCAGCACGAGACATCTCTGGATCTATTAGCGGAGAACTAATCCATTCGGATTCCATTAACCGCGTGAAATAACGTTGAAATTAATCATCTTAATTTTAAATGTTCATTTACGTCAGTCAGGCAGTGATGTAATCGTTATACGATGATCTATATATCTATCTATCTATCTATCTATATATATATATATATATATATTGCATAGAGTTAAAAAAAAGGTTTTAAAGAATTTAAGAGTTAAAACAGATTTTTATAGAGATGACGTATCGGGATAATGCAAAGCTCAACCAATTGTTTTGGAGCTGATATAGAAGAAAAAAAATAAAAGGGCGATAATATATAATATATATTTATGTATATAGATTGTTCGTTTATACAATATGGATCAATATAGGTTTAAGCGTATTAAATTTTATAACTTTGTATTTTGAAGCCTAATTCTTCAGATCGGGATATAAGGTACTACGTAACATAATAAGTGCGGGGGTTAGCGATAACTACATTAGGAGCGAAATAACTGAGCGTCAGAGAAAATGTATGGTACACATTGAAACTTTAAAAGGAGAGAGATAGGATAATTATAGTAATCAATGCGATTGAGGAAGAAGATTATCGATATTACAAAAAGGAAACCGTATGTAGGGTTGTTACTGAGATTGCTATGGGTGAATATGGGGTGTGTGTTCAATATATATGTGGAGATACTTCTATATCTCGGGAAGAGAAAGGGATTGAAAGTAGATGATTTTTTAGTAATATTATATTGGGAGTATTACTAGAGATGAGGATTTATTCAAACAGGGGTCTGATGTCAGGCCCATGTATATTAGAAAAAAGGTATTCTGATTACAAGGTATTATTAAACGAAATATAAATAATAAAATAATAAAAGAGAAAAATAATATAATAAAAGATTAATTAAAAATGATGGTAAAAAAGCCATTCTTAACATGTGGAGGGGTTGGTGTTTTGCACCTATTCTGTACTTCAACCTTACAATTGAATATAAAACATATCATAAAACTTTAATTAAACTTACATGGAAATACGATTTAAAAAATAGCGCAGATCAGTAAGTGCATTAGCACCGAAGTGATAAATAAATTTAAATAGATAAAATAAAAGAATACACACAGGAAACAATAAAAAAGAAACAATAAAAAAAGGACTTAAATGTATAAAGTTACGGATATATAAAAACAATACTGAGTAAAATATAAAATAATAAATAAAAACACGAAAATAGGGAAACTATACAATAAGAGAACGTACTTCAGTAACATATGGATAGAAATATTATTAGTTGTCAACCATGTTGAATGCGAAATCAGTCATGGAAATGGCCGTTGCTATTTGGGTGTTTATGAACAGAATCATTGTAAAAAAATAAGAAAGTTCTATTTCAAACATCTTATACTCTCGGCTGTTGATAGAATACTCAATTTTTCTTATATAAAGAAATAAAGAAGCGCGACCCGTCCTCATAACAGAAGATGCTTAGAATTGCAAGTGAAATCAAAATGCAGTATATTTCTTCCAAATCTGAGATAGCAATAGAGCTGGTCTGTGCTGGACGATCTAAGGAGTCCTGTTGCCAGCTTATAGTTCACGAGAGTCAATGCAATTTTATTTTTTTTAGTTCGATGAACAATCCGTGATTATATAAATATGAATACCAACATGTTGGCTTAGGATAGTGCGAGATATAAGCTTTTATGAAATCAAGGCAAGGATCAGTAGAACCTAAGTAAAATTGGGTGTTTGCCCGGTTGATTTAAAAAAAAAGAGAGTTTTTCATGTGCTTGGTGTGGACGCTTAGTTTAGGGACGTACATTCAGGGGGTTAACTGGTCTAGAATAGGATATTGAAAATAAATTCGAGGCTTGTTCTTAAAACGTAAAGTCATAATGGGTAATTATTTTAATTCATTTTAAAAATTATATAAAAGAAGGGGTAGATATAGGGACCTTATATTTGGGAGATGCTATCCCCCTGGGGGGGGTAAAAGGTATTACCAGAGATTTGGATGCATTGGAGCTGTTGTAGTTTAATTCCAGACGAAGAAATAAATAAGTAAGAATTAAAGGACAGAAAGATAAATTAAAGGATAGAAAGATAAAGGAGACGCGTTAGGGAAAAATACAGAAGTAATGTTGAATATTTGAAGAGGATATAGATAATTTGCTGCTATTGTTTATCAAAATTGTTTTGAACAGGTGGTGGCAACTTAGATACAAATATCAGGGGGAGTAGGAGGATGGATGTGGGGGTGGTCTGAGTATGTTCTGGTGTTGTTCTTATGCTATAGTTAAATCACAGTATAGCGATAGATATTTGTGCGAGAGTATTTCCCAATAACTGAGTTCTAGTGAAGTAATCGGTAAAACAAACGTTAGCCTTTCACGGAAAAATTCTATTTAAGAAAACAAAGTGAATAAAAGTATGAATAAATATGGATTTTACAAGAATCCAATCTTTTTTTATTGCAAATAAGATTAAAATAGAAAATAAATAATAATTTTACTTGTATTAATCAAAATCGAAGGACTTAGCCTACACCACGTAAACACAGATTATAAAAAACATTATAACACACACACTCACAACCCCCCCATATATATATATATATATATATATATATATATATATAATCATATTATAATTAGTGATGATGCTAACAGAACATGTGTAATTAATTAAAAGTTTACTATCAATTACACCTACGACAAATGTAAACAAAGAAAAAAACAACATGGAGTTTCGTATTTAAGGTAAATCACTCCCTAAGAATACTCTAACTGAAAAAATAAATAATAAGTGAAATTCATAAATGTTTATAATAGAACTTGCTAAAATAAAATAAAAAATTAGAAAAACGCAGAAAAGCATAAAATAAAATGAAAAAAAAAGACATAAAAGTAATAATAAAAAAATGGAAAAATAAATTATATAAGTGAAATAAATTACACATTCGTCGAAATGAGAAGAAATGGAACAGCGTGTCGGTTATATGAAACATGTAAGTTGTCCGAAACTTTGCTTTTATAAGTTTTTTTTTTTTTAAATCCAAACAACTGATGAATACTTGACTAAATAACATAATTTTGCAGACTTGTTCGTCACAATACAAATCCATATTGTAATAAATACCCTTTGAAAATTAATAAATGACGAATAAAGAAAAATTATTATTTGGAACTTGGCGAACTATTTATTATGATTTTGTTAATATCAAGAGACAATGGGTATCCTCTGTTATCTTGACTGCACGTTTTATGGTTAAGCAGGAGTTGTGCAAAAATAGCGAAACCGATCAGGTGTATCAGATTCAAAAACAGAGTAAAATCTCTATCTAGATTAACATTATCAAAGATCTTCCATTTCCCAGCGATGTTTCTTCTTCTTCTTCTTTCCTCTTCTTTTTTCTTCTTTTTTTCTACTAAATACCTTTCCAACCAGAGAACTCATTAAACATTTTACGCGCCGTATTAGACGAATATCAAATTTCAGATTGGGAAAGCGATTAACACGTGCTCGCTTCATATTTCCGCCTCCTCAAACAAACCGGAAGAGACGAAATTACCTTCGTTATTTTTGTAAAAAAGTGTTTTTTTTAACTGTATTAACTATGCTGGCCTTATTAAAATGCTGACGAGGCTCGAACCAGATTTTAACACGCATAAACCGTGTGGATCGCTCCTATGAATCAAACGTTTTTTTTTATTATTATTGATCGAAAAAACGTTTTGTTTTATTTTTTTTTCAACTGCTAGATTTTTTGAAACGTACAACCTACCGATCGACATTACTTTGATAGGTCAATTAACAGTTCTTGATATCGCATCTTGCTAAATTGATATTGGGGGAGGGTGGCTAGTATGTGTTTTATTATGTATCAGATAAGAGCACCGGACTCTGTTGAGATGGAGAGTTACATCCGTTAAAAAAAATAGGAATTGTCGTTAAAATGAATGACTTCAAGTGGAGCCAGTTCGCTGGGGCAGCAGAATCAGAAACCTTTTATATATAACTAGCATTTCATCCGGCGTTGCCCGGGTGTTTGGAGGTGTATGCTTAGCAAAAAAAAAAAAAAGCGGTGATTTTTTTTTTTTTAAATTTGACCCCTATTATGACCCCTTTACATTTATTGTTTTGGGCTCAAATCAATTAAGTTCGATCCATGTCCAAGGAACATATATCAAAAATTTCAAGTGTTCAGACCGAAAATTGTCGGAGGAGTTTGGTAGAGTTCTCAATCGTTGAACTTTGACCCCTTAACAGCCAAATTTATGGCCGAAAACCAATCACAAAGATTTTCCCAAATCTCAGTACCCTGTATATCAAATTTCGAGTTTTTAATCTTTAAATTGACAGAGTTATTGCGTAGGGAAATGTGCACACGCAGACAGCCACACAGACACGATCACTTTCATATATATATATATATATATATATATATATATATATATATATATATATATATATATATACTAGTAATTTAATTCAGCTTTGCTCGAGCCCTACGTACTGCTCATAACTTTATATGCATATGTATATATTAAAAAGTGTGAATATGTACAGTAATGCATTTATATATAATAGGCTTCCTTAACTACCGTAGATAAAAGTTGATGTAGACCGCAGACGACCATATTTTTAAACTTTGACTCCAATTTTGATTTCCTTAACATTTATTGTTATTGGCTCAAATTAACATGTTTGACCCATGTCCACATAGTCTACATTTTATATATTTACAGTGTTTAGACCCAAAATTTGCGCAGGCGTTTGGTAGAGTCTGCAAAGGTCAACTCCGTAAACTTTGACCCTTTTCCAGCCAAATTTTCGCCTAAAAATGATTTTAAAGCTTGCTGCATGTGTGAATACACTTTATATAAAATGTAAACTGTTTAGACCCAAAATGGCTTAGTAGTTGGCTAGAGAAATCTTTTGAACTTTCACGCCTTGGAAGCCAAATTGTCAGCAAGGAAACGATTAAAAAGCTTGCCCTATATCTATATGCACTTTATGTAAAATTTGAAATATTCTGACCAAAAATTGGCTGAGTACTTTGGTAGAGACCGCAGAGGTAATTTTTTTTTTAATTCGACCCTAATTATGACTCCTTCACATTTATTGTTTTGGGCTCTAATCATTATAAAGTTAAATCCATGTCCAAGGAACTTATATCTAAAATTTCAAGTGGCTAGAGTCAAAATTGGCGGAGGAGTTCGGTAAAGTTCTTAAAGGTCAACTCGTTGATCTTGACACCTTCACAGCCAAATTTCTGGCCGAAACCCGATCAAATCGATTTTTCCAAATCTCAATCCTCCTTATGTCAAATCTCGAGTCTGTCGACCAAAAATTGCTAGAGTTATTAGATAGGGAAATCTACACAGACAGACAGACACACACACACACGGACATTTTCACTTTTATAGATATACTAGCATTTCAGCCCGGCGTGGCCCGGGTATTTTAAGGTGTATGTCGAACAAAAAAAAAAAACGCAGTCAATTTTTTTAAAATTTGACCCCTATTATGACCCCTTAACATTTATTGTTTCCGGCTCAAATCAATTTATTAAATTAGATACATGTCAAAGGAACCTATATCTAAAATTTGAAATGTTTATACACAAATTGGTGGAGGAGTTTGGTAAAGTTCTCAAAAGTCCAATCGTTGAACTTTGACCCCTTAACAGCCAAATTCCTGGCCTAAAATCGATCACATAGATGTTCCCAAATCTCAGTACCCTGTATATCAAATTTCGAGTCGGTTGATTTAAAATTGACAGTTATTGCAAAGGAAACGTACATACACAGACATACACACAGACACACAGATACACAGACACGTTCACTTTTAAAGATATACTAGCATGGGTGCCCGGCGTTGCCTGGGTGTTTGGAGGTGTATCTTGAGCAAAAAAAAAAACACACACACACAAAAAACGGCCAATTTGTTAAACTTTGACCGCTATTATGGCCCCTTAGAATGTATTGTTTTGGTCTCAAATCAAGTTATTAAGTTAGATCCATGTCCAATAAACCTATATGTAAAATTTCAAGTGTTTGGACCCAAAATTGTCTGTGGAGTTTTGTAGAGTTCTCAAAGGTCAAATCGTTGAACTTTGACCACTTTACACCTAAATTTCTGGCCAAAAACCGATCACTTCGATTTTCCCAAATCTCAGTACCCTGTATATCAAATCTCGAGTCTGTAGACTAAAAATTGACAGAGCTATCACGTAGGGAAATCTACACAGACACACAGACACACACCGACACTTTCACTTTTATAGATATATAGATAGATTAGTATTCAGTGTATTTTTTTTTACCAAGCTTTTACCAGATCAAGAAAGATCAAATAGCCTTAGTTGTTATTAAAAATATCTCTTTGCTATGGTGACATTGCTCGAAGTTTTAGTATATTTGTGAAACTGTTATTAAATTATATATCTGTAAATATATTTGCAAATCTGGGTTGATACTTTAGGACCATGTTTCGTATTTTAATATTATTTAGATTATTCGGACTAGTATTTCTTAATGTTTTTTTTTCATTATATGCAATATATATATATATATATATATATATATATATATATATATATATATATATATATATTATTTGGGGTAAACAGTTACATATGGTCACTACAAATAGCCATCTGTTTCAGTCAAAGAGACTTTATCAGGCGAACTGGAACCTCTCGACGCAAAAAAGAAAAGGTTTTTCTTATATATATATATATATATATATATATAGGTATATATAGCTATATATATAGCTATATATATACCGATATATATACCTATATATATATACACACACACATATATATATATATATATATATATATATATATATATATATATATATATATATATTGCATTATGTTTGCATGACGTTTGCATGATGTGGTCTGTAGGTATGTAGGTTCAAACCCTGCAGGTAATTTTCTTAATATTTTTTTTTTGTTAAATGGAAATAAATTTATATAGAATAATTGTATAAATAAACAGTAGGTTCTTTAGAGTGCAATGTAGAATAACATATATTTTGGATTAATTTACTGTACGGGGGCACAGGAAGTTTCTCCTGCGCGATTTCACGGATTTCAATGTCAATATAAATATATAGGAGTATAAAATAATCGGTTGATCATCATTCAATCCCGTGCAACGTCGTACTTTCTGCTAGTTGGGAATAAATTGCTGTTATATACGGCAAAATCACGTTATCATACCTGTTCCCGTCAGATCACCGAAGTTAAGCAACGATGAGCCTGGCAAATACCAGATGATGACCATTTGGGAAGGTTAGGCACTGTATGTACCGCGCCGAGTCATAAGAAATTTCCAAGTTGAATATGGAAACGCATTAATTCATTGGAAGAGATGCACTTCAAACCTTAGTAAAGATATACATTAAGGAGTAGATAACTCTGATGACGTCGGTGGCAGGACGTTGGATGGCCATGAAAGAGGATGCATTTCTAGCGGATCAACGGTATTAATACTTGTATTTATTTGCTTCCTCACTGAGCAAATTAGGCACAAGGCCATTTATTAATGTGGAGAGTGAACAGGAGGGGGAACTGGATAGTGACAATCGATATTAAAGGCTTCCCCTGAAGTGACCAATAACTGATTGCTACACGAGCAATGGTCTTATATGTGGGGTTGCCCCCACAGATGGTCTTTGATTGCAGTGTCTCTCGGGACAGGTATTTATTTGCTCCCCCCCCCGAGCAAATTAAGCAGAAGGCCGATTTTTAATGTGAGGAGTGAAGGGGAAGTTGGGGCAAACTCCCCGGGGAGTAGGGGAGTTGGATAGTGACAATTGATATGAAGGGCTGCCCCACATTGACCAAGGTCTTATCTGTGGGACCCCCACATAGGGTCTTTGCTTGCAGTGTCTCTTGGAGCAGATACTACACTTTGAATTTTGATCTTAGCCCGAAGGCCAAGCAATAACTTGTGGTATTGAGAGTTACGTTATTCGACTACAGTTATAGGGATGGTCTACGGACAACGGAGAGTTGCAAACAGGCGAGTCAGATGCTACTGCCCTGAAGAAGGTAATGCCAACTCGCCCCATGTATTATGCCAAGTTCAAAATCATGTGATGTATTCAGAGGAATGGGACCAACAATGGACCGAAGCCTATGAAGCACGCTAACCATGGTTTCATCTATGGCATTAAAATGCCACGTTCCAAGAAGAAGCTGTTATGGCTGATAGATAATGTCGAGGTGCTTAGGGAGGGCAGTCTAAAAGGATGGGGTTGGTAAAAGGCAGAAGTCGAGATATCATATAGCATGTGTAAGGGATAGTGATTCTTTCTCTAAGGCTTTCGACACAAAACTGAACGCACAGAGAAATGTGTCGTCCCGGCCAGCCTCGACAGGAGTTAATGCAGTGGACTAGACTATAGGTAAAAGTCTACATGTTTTCTGTTTATTACCGTATCTCTCCCTCTAATGGTACGCTTTGATTCTCTCTATTTTTAGAAATATATTTGCTTCTTGTCTGCATTTGAAATAAAACTTTGGTGAATGGTCGCCGTTACTTCAACTGAAGAAGCCTCAACATTTAAAAAAAAAAATGCCGACTTTTATAGGTTTTCGCTTATGCTAAAAACAAATATCGCAGGGGTAATTACCGTAGACAAAACGTTTTCGAGATATAAATAACTATATTTTGTTACGTAATTTCTAGTAGTTTTATTAGGTCACCATCTTTGTTGTTTCAATGAAATGGTATATTGAGCATGCGAGCACACAGTGCAATGAGCAGACGATCTATGTAGTTAACTCAACGCAATTCTGAAAGGCGTTTTTTACATGGGGAGGTAGGGGTATGTTTATTCCGAAAGGCGTTCTTTACATGAAAAGATAAGGGGTTTATTCCGAAAGAAATGATGTTGAATAGACGTTTGCATCTCGTAGACTTAACTACACACATCACATGCGCGTTATTTCATTTCATTGAAACAACAACGATGGCGGCCAATTCAAACTACTAGAAATTATGATGCATATTACAGATATTTATACCTCGAAAAGTATTTGAGTGCGCTAATTTTCCCTGCTATATTAGTGTTCAGCATAGTCGAAAACCTTAAAATAGTTGTCGATTTGTCGAAAAAATGTAGAGGCGTCTTCATTTGGCGTAACGGCAAACTTTGATCAAAACATTTTTCACCAAATAATGCGTAGATAGTTTTAAGTCAACAGCTGAATCCAACATGGCAAGTATTCTCTACAACCTCGTTCACAACACAGAAGATCAGCACATGTGTGTAATGTACTCTACGGTAAGCAGTATGCTAGAATAGCTGCTTACTCTTCTTTATTATTTCATCAAGTAAAAATATTTTAAAACATAGAGATAAAGGTTGCGTAGAACCACAACTCAGAACAACAGGATCCCTTTAAACATCTTTACTAAATAAAACATTCCGATTTTTTTTTCGGATTAAACTATGTAAAATTAACTTTGAATAATACTAGTTTTAATTAAAATTAATTTTCATTTTGAATACCATTAATAATACACGTCACTATAATGATAATATTAATAATAATAATAATAATAATAATAATAATAATAATAATGATGATGATGATGATGATGATGATGATGATGATGATAATAATAACAATAACAACAACAATAATAATAATAACAACAACAACAACACAACAACAACAATAATAATAATAATAATAATAATAATAATAATAATAATAATAATAATAATAATAATAATAATAATAATTAGGAGTTTAATCAGACTTTCGCTATGAGAACTGTAATTGTTTAAGGAGGACTAAAATATAAGATAAGGACGGGATTAAGGTCATATAATTTTCTTATACAGCTAATCAAACTGGAAAGCAGTACTACGTACCTATTATACAAAGTGGCAGGTTGATTTAATACTGGTAACCGCCGACAATGTCAAACAAACTCACGCACATACCACATAATAAAAGCAAATCGTAACAAAACAGGTTTAACTCTTCTCGGCGATATCTACATGATCTACATGCACTTTGATCATGTGTTGAGAGTATATGTGCGATTTATTTTATAGTTGATAGGAGCGCCAGGCATGGTATTCATGGTCAAGGATAAAACTCGTAAAACGGAAGGACTAAGAATAGTGCCATTTTGCGGGATTAGAAAATGTAGCAAATCTTTACTTGTAATTATTATCGATTCCAAAATTCTCACCATCCTTAAGCAAATCAAGAAAGATAAAATATTAAAAAAAATTTTTTTCACAACCTTGCTTTGCTGATCTGTTTCGTATGTTAACGATGCAAGAAGAACCTAAGGGAAACTCATTTACTTTTTTCTTCTGCACCTATCTAAAAGCTAGTGAGAATTAAAGAGTATCGTTATTCCCTGCCCGAAATCACATCGCCGACATTATCGGCGATCGGTAGTTTAACAAGGGTATCTTTCCTGAAGTCATATCTCTGAGGTGTTATCTCAGACCCTAAACAAACAAAAAAAATATTAATTCTTTAATAGTTGACAAGAAATCTTTCTCGTTGGACGCCTTATTATTCGTTCTTTTTATTACTTTCCATTTTTCAACATTTGCATATCTCACGTGATATCCTCCGTGGACGTCATGAATATTTTGTTGCGTTATCCGTCGCTATGCTCCTTTTTCGCCATCTTGTCGGTAACTATGCTTTTCATACCAGTGGCTTTCTTTTCCTTTTCACTTCTGTTCAATCTTTCTACATTTCTATTAATATCCACTTTGAAAAATAACTTTAGCATGTAGTAAACGTCCTTTGTTAGAACACAGCGTTATACTAAAGTTATTTTAAAAAGTGGATGTCAATAGAAATGTAGAAATGTATTGAATTATTTCTGTCTTTCTCTGAGAAAATTGCATGACGATAAAATTTACCTGGATTTAAACAGTAGTTTGGATCCTGCTATCTTTCTTCGAACACTCTGCGAATCACATTACATCATAGCAATGTCGTATTTATTTACCTACCAACGCGGGAAAGGTTCTAAACAATGTCAGTTTTACGCGGGGGAAATCTAAATTCGCGTCTAAAACGCATTTTGCCTTGAAACGAACATTATAAAAATGTCTTAGTTTGGAAGGCTCTTTTCATCATCATCCAACAACCGAAAAGATGATGTTTAGGATCAGTACGCATACTGCACTTGTCGCTTAGCTAAATAGCTAAAAATCTTTCGTTTAAAATCTAAATAGCTAACAATCTTTGGTTTAAAATCTAAATGGCTAACACTCTTATGTTTAAAATCTAAATAGCTAACTATCTTTTGTTTAAAAGCTATATAACTAACAATTTTTTGTTTATTTGCTTCCGTAAGGAGAGAGAGTTAAACAAAACAACGTTTTAAACGTGAGGAATATACAGCTCGCCTTCTCAGTCTAGACAATTTTTTTCATTGACCGCAATGCAATATAAGGAAAAAGATACCACACTTTGCTTTTAGTGAAAAGCTCAAGAAATTCAGTTTCAGTACTGAATAATTGTTGATTGCCGCCGTTTTTTTTTTTTTTTTTTTTTTTTTTTTGTAAAATTAAGTGCTTATTAGATCGCTCTGGATTTTTCCTCCTTTTATTTGCCCCTAATAACGCACATTGCCACTAAGACGAACTCAGTTACTATGGTGAGGATGCAGATTTATCGGTGATATTTGAAGTAAACAATTTGTCGAAAAGATATTCTTTCACATTACATTAACATTTTTGTGCATCAGTACAGTTGCGGAGACAAAGAGCAGAAAGAAAACTCCAAACACAAGCAGCTAAGGGAAATAACCTATTAGAGCCTACTAGAGTAGAAAGCTTTTCTGCAGTTTTGTGCCTTTTCAATTGGATCTAGAGTGAGCTCGTTTTCATGAGACTTTACATTCTCCCGTAAAGCTAACGACTATTTTCTGTTGCATCAAAAATGTTGGTGCCGCGGTTTTATGATCGTTTGTGTGTGTGTGTGTATGGGTATTACCGCATAGACTTTGATTGTGAAAATGTATTTATATGTCGTAGTTTCTGTTTCCTTAGATTCGTCTTAGTTTTCTTCTTTATTTACATAGGATTCACCAAATATCAAGGCCCTGAGACCATTCATAAACAAAAAATATGTTAAACTTGAAGACAACAAAGTTGTAGTAAACTGACAACCAGGCAAACGAAAGAGAGTTCGATAGGCGTGCAGTTCTATGAAAGAACAATGTTCATGGAATCTACGTTTTGATTTAGGCACATTTACAGAGCGGGGAAAGTTATTGACAGTGGTTTAAGCTAGACAGGTGTTTTTCGAGAATGATTGGCGAGGGAGGGGGGCGGAGATTGGAACTCAGACGAGCACTTGAATTGGAAATAACGATAAAACAAAGAGAGTATCGCAACATCCTTTCTTCTTCTTCTTCTTCTTCTTCTTCTTCTTCTCATTACTATTATTATTATTGGCTCACATGGAGCTTTCACACGTCAACAAACGATCTGATTGGAAACCTGATGTGTTCTCTGGAAGCTGAGTGACAGCAAGTCTCCCCAGGCATCGAACTTTCTCCACCTCCTTTGATAGCATTTGCAAATGAAGTTCCATCATCGCAACAGCCGCTTACCATTGATTTCTCGCTGGTGGTGACCTTTGGCTTATACTGGAATTTGAGTGGCACTCAGCGCCCCAAGGTCCCAGTTCTTTTTGCTCTCGTCCAGCTGGTTGGTGCTGTCTCCTCGGTCTTTCAGTTTTTATTGACCCTTCTCGGCCCTTTGGTATCACTTTTTTATTGGGGGAACGGTGATGAAAAAATGGGGGTGCATGATAGGGGGTGTAGAACGTGTAGATATGCAGTTTCTGTGTTCTTCATTCCCTGTAACGCTTATTCGTTATATTGTCTTGTATTATTCTCCGGATTCAAGAGGTTTCCATATTATTTCAGTCGTTTTCATTATCGTTAGTCGTTGTACTTTTGCAGTTTTTCCTCTGATTCCAATATTATATTCTAGTGCTATTTTATTTAAATTCAAGACCAGTAAGCAACATCATTTTATCAGCGTTGTAGATTCTATTATTTAAACTATCCACTTTATTTAAATTTTCCTTCATCCTATTTCTAGATAATCCAAATCGATTCTCAACAACCATGCAGTTGTCGGTATTAGAGTAGTTTAAGTTTACCAATGGAGATTTATTATACGTCTATCAGAAGCCGAAACAAAGCTGCTACTATAAATAATAAGGAAGAATAGAAATATGATGCCTGAAGCTGAAACTATGCTATAATTATATTTTATATTATGTAGATTATTCTTATACTGTTCTCATTTTCCCTGTTCCTGTTACAACGTTTCAACCAATGTAACTTCCAACCTTTTTGTCAAGTGTATCTTGTCGATCTCAGAGCTCTTTAAGTCAAACACAAGACTCTGTATATTATGCTAATCAGAATCTTTTTATTTCATCCATTACGATAGCATGCTTTCGTTCCGTAATCCATATCTTTCTTAAAGAAACTTCCAATTTTATTCTTAGTATCGTTCGCTCTTAATTTTGAACGATAAACTTCCAGAAAAATGTCAGAACTATTTTTTATCATTTACGCCATGGGTGTTTAAATGCGCAATTTAGGCGAATAAAAGTGTAGTACCCGTTTGGTTACAATGGTCTGATTCATCATCCCAGTGTTACGTTTGATTATTATTCTTATTATGATCATTCTTTCCTTGTTGTTGTTGTTGTTTTTGTTGTTGTTATTGTTGTTATTAAAAGTGCATGTTAGAGTCTTTGAGTCTTAGAGAGTTTAATTAAGAGAGTCTTATTAGGAGAGATGTATTAAGAGAGATTGATATATATAAAAATGTTCATACTTAGAAGTGTAATAGAAGCTCTTAGAGTGAGGAGACAGTCTTAGTGTTCACATTGTAGATATGAGATGTGTATGTAAAGACATTTTAAACCACATGATATACAAGACATATAATGACAATTTTCACTTTACCTTTTGGTAGAATTACAACACAAAGACGACGTTTATAAAACACATGATGGGTTTATTTCCATGGACCGGTCGTGGTTTTCTAAGTCAAGAATTCAAAGCTTCACATTCTATGTTTCAAAGGTGACCGTCTCGCTTCTAGACGTTCGAATCCCATGTTCAGACTGTCGTCTGTCGTCCTCAGACTCCCTCTGACTCTCTCCCCAGTTTCTCTCCCCTTACTCTAAAGTTTCTAACTATATTGAGAACTTTCCATTTTCCATGACGTCATACACATTTTAAAACATGTGTCTTCTTTCACATGTTCTGGAAATGCGTCTCCAAAACATTTTCCTTTGTTTACAAATGAATTTTAAGCTATATTCCCAGTAACCTATATTTCCAATATGTTAAAAACATGTGTATTAAATTATCATATTGTTGCATTCCTTCAATTGAATTTCATAACAAAATTGACAATGCACATTCTTTTCTTGAAACTATTTTATCTCTAAGCTTAACAATGGTTTGTTTTACATTCCATTTGCTAATTCTCTCTTGTAATCTATTTCTAAACCTAAATTACAAGGTTCGAATTTCGTCTATTCTATTTCATTTTCATTTTAACTAGATATCTCTATTTTTATACTTACATGAAAAGGGAACATCCCTTATCATGTAACACCAGACATTGGTATTACAGTGAAGTATATCTTCGTTTATCATGAAATCATCCTCTTAATCATTACGTCATCATTTTTTAATGATAACATTGTATTCGATAATTACTTTCTCTCTTGCGAGTTTTCGTATTATATGTTTTGTTAACATGACACTATCCTCGAAGCATTATATTCCCCGTGTTCCTCTTTATCCGTTAGTGTCTTATGCGTTCCTTAGTCTTGAGACCAATACTCCAGGTGGTTTTTCTTTCTTTGAATGAGACGGAATAGTATATTTTCATTAATCATCTGTGCAATAACATCGGTGATCAGGGAAATACTAATACTAATACTACTACTACTAGTATTATTATTATTTATTTATATTATTATTATTGTTGTATTATTGCTTCTTTATTACATTTATTATTATCATTATTATTATTGTGGTTGTTGTTGTTGTTGTTGTTGTTGTTTTTGTACCTGTGTTGATGCATCTATCCCTTGCGTGAATTTTTAAATGAACTGTCTTCAAATTAACCTGATTAAAAAAAAAGAAAAGAAAACTCCGTTTTTATACCTTGTCGTACAATTTTTTTTTTTCTTGCTGGTCGTAAAATGGGCTAAATGTTTTTTTTATTATTATTTAAAATTTTCACCCAAAACAATGCAAGTTCCACTTAGAAGAAGGGGGCTATTATAAGGTACATAATATGCGGTACATTATGAAGGGAGATGAGTAGAAATATGTTTGTTCCCAGTACACTTGAACTTCTGAATATCAGTTAGTTGGCAAAGCAGTATCCCGGAAAGAGGTTCCAAAGACTTGCAGTTCTGGGGAATAAACTATTGAATAAAATATAACATTTTCATTTATGCAGATTTTGTATTTGTTATCATACATAAAATTCCATATTGATTATTTTATTGTATCCAATATTGATAGCAAAGGCTTCACAACATACCTTGTGCCATTAACTGAAAATTAAAACAAAATATTCAGCCTTTCAGCCTTAGTCGTTATTTATCGTTACAGTATGAGCTATAGGTATATGAAGTAAACAGCTTAAATTAATAACGACATTAAGCGAAATGTGTATATGTTTACGTCCTAAAAAATTAGTCGACTTGCTCATCTGCAGGTCAAGTGTTTCGTCAATTTCGACTTCTTAGCAAAAAAAGTTTACAGGCTGCAAAATGAAATGTGTATCAACTTTCATGTCTGTAGACAAAACACGAGTTGTAGAGCCGTTTCAAAAAATCACAGACAATGTCGTTTACATATATAGGCACAACGTTGCTTAACTTCGGTGATCTGACGAGAACCGGCATGTTAACGCAATTATGTTGTATATATATATATATATATATATATATATATATATATATATATATATATATATATATATATACACACATATATATATATGTATATCTATCTATATATATATATATATATGTGTATATATATATATATTTATATAACTACTTAATTTACTCACATAAAATTAATATACGAAAGTATAGATTTTGCGTAAACTTGAAGTATTTACTTCAAAAGTGCTCAATGCATACGTAGAGCTAGTTAGTAAGCTATAAATGTATATGGCGATTAAGCTACACTGATTATTCCGCGTTTCATCCACTCCAGGATTCTTCAGGCTTATGCGTATACACACACACACACACACACACACACACACATATATATATATATATATCTATATATATATATGTATATCGGCATTATCCGTTTTTAATATGACATTTGCTTCTCGCGGGTTTCGTATTTATTATAGAGTTACATATTTAATATAATATTTTCCTAAGGTTGCTTTTTAAACTATTTTCCATCATAACTCAAGCTTTGGAAAGCTTCTGGGCTGGACCTTTACTCCTGATCTGAAATGAAACACATATATCAAATGTGTTGCCAAGATCGCTGGATAAATGCTGGTATCCTTCTACTGCTCCCGTAGATATCTCAATCCTGATGCAATTCTCTACCTATATGAAAGCCTGGTACGGCTTATCCTGTTTTGACATAGTTCAACATAGACTTCGTAGCTTAGTGGGGAATGCCCTTTTCTCTTTCCTTACATATCTTTCCCACATAAGAAACGTTGCGAGCCTGTCTCTGCTTTATTGTTTGTTTTTCATGGCAATTGCTTGTCTTTGCTCCAGTCTATGCCCACTCCACCCTGGCTTGACTTTTACGAAAAAATACTCGTCTAACTGAACCCACTATGAAGAATTACGCCCACGCTTAAACCTAAACGTGGATTCCACAAACAAATATTCTTTCTTTAGATGGCACACCTGTAGAACTCTATTCCGTTTTCCTGTTTTCCAACTGACTACAATATGGTTGTCTTCAAGTATAACGTAAACAAGTTCACAATGAGCCATCCTCTTAAGTAATCCAATTTACAAATTTTCCACTATTAACGATTACTACGATATTATTCCATTAACTGCTTTACACTCGTAAACATTTTACGCGAGTAACCACAGAAAATTGATAAGTGGTTAAAAATAAATATCTGCGTCAAAAAGATTTTAGAAAATATAAACTTTTTTTTAATTTATATATGCGTATATAATTGTTACAATATTTTGCCTACCAAACTCCTCTATCAGGTGTTGGTTTACAAACATGAAACTTTATATACAAGGTATTCAAACCATACGGAACTTTATATTTTGCTTTTAATCGGAGAAAATAGGTGCGAAAGTGTGAAAATTAAAAATAAAACACTGGAATTCGATAAGTGGAAGTGGAACGTAACCTAATAGCTATTGGTTCATGTCCAAATTTTTAGCAATTCTGCAAACAGGGTTTCGTAGCTCAGCCATTTACGTCAAACAAAAAAAAAATCATAAGCTAAACATAGTGGTTTCCATTCTCGGGTGTTGTGCACTAGTTATGGTTTGAAAACTATTTAAATTATTACTGAATATTGAGTCCAATATAATATAATAATAAATAGGAATGCATTAATCAAAATATCATAATTTAAGTGTATTTTACGATTGGACAATGCCGAGCGGCATGCTAGTATATATATATATATATATATATATATATATATATATATATATATATATATATATATATATATATATATATATATAGAGAGAGAGAGAGAGAGAGAGATACTTGCAGGTTGTTTAAATAAATATAAGCAGACATTTGAATAACGTGCTGGCTTCCGTATCGGTTAACGCTACGTGCAGAAATCACAGATGACGTGGACTATGGCCCTGACGTTAAGAAACACGTTATTTAAAATGATTACGGGAAGCAAATAAACTACATATGTAACTATGTAGGTAAACCGAAAACATTTGATATTCCTTGACTTTTGGTGGTTTAAAAAATGCTGTTTTTAGCAATGTCGTTCTAAACCCTTCAGTTACGTGTTCGAATACATGCTATGTTCTCATCTACTGTTGCATTACAAGTGAATTTCTCGTTTTAATTAGCTTAGTGCATGCTTCCTATAGGACTATGTCACATCAAGGTTAAGTGTTAAGATACTATCGACGCCTGGAGCAGGCGAGATTCATTAGACTCCCGTGCAAATTCAGAGATTAATCATATCCACGCGGATTTAGGCCATAACAGAATATAACAATTTACAAATTACAATTTTTTTGGATGCGGTAGAGTACATGTTTAATTTTATCAATTTAGAATCACTGGGTATATTTTTGTAATCGACTTTCTATAGTATACGTTAAATACTGTGAAAGGATTACATTTCTTACCTATTCTAACATTATTAACATCCCGACGGTTTATGTATTTATGCCCATCTCCCAATCGTGGCTAGCCACCACAATAAGATGTTACCTCAACTCAGAAAGGTTGTTTGAGTAAAAATTATGGGTTCTTGTCGATATATCCCGGTCGTTTTGCCTCAAACAGTTAGCAGTACATTAAATCCCCGACAAAGAGGAATGGCGATTCCTGGAAGGACGGGCCGATTAGGGCCTATGACAATCTAGGATAAATACTCCTATGTATAAAAAAAACAAATAATTAATAACCAAAATTTTTGTCAGACCGATTGTTGAAATATATTCGACTAGAATTTACAGTTTCTATCTCTCTCTCTTTCTCTCTCTCTCTCTCTCTCTCTCTCTCTCTCTCTATATATATATATATATATATATATATATATATATACTCGACTAGAATTTACAGTTTATCTCTCTCTCTCTATATATATATATATCTATATATGTATAAATATATATATAAATATATATATATTCATATATATATATTCATATATATATATATATATATATATATACATATATAATGATATGAAGTTGCGAGAAATAGGTAATACTTACAGCATAACGATTTGAAATACCTTATATAATAAAATACCAACATATATTACGCTTGAAAATTTGCATATTTTAAACAGTTTTGAATAAGTTAGTATTTTGTAACTCATGGCTTAAATGAAACATACTTTTCAAAATGTATTCTTTGTTTTGCAGACAATACAAGTTCTAGATTTGAAATTTAACTGTTTCAAATTATAAAATTTAAATTACTAACATTTTATTATGCAGTGCATCTTGTTCGACACTTGAAGCCTGCCAATCTTCAAACAAGGGTGCTATATGCAGTCCAAATGCAAGAACTTGTCCGAAATGACCCCAATTTTCTGCAAAAGTTTATTATGTAAGGCAAGTCTATTTTCCTTTTAATAGATTCGTCAACAAGGAAAAATACAGATTTAAAACTCTGAAAATCGAAGGGCAATACATCAAAAGCGGTTGTCCCCCATAATATGCGTTGTACAGCGTGTAGTAACGAAGGAGGAGATTATTGGAATTTTTTTTTAAGATCAAAGCGATAATGCAGTCACTGTTAACGGAGAGAGATACCGGACTGCGATTACAGACTTCCTGCACGTATAAATTAAAAATAGGTCCGGCTTATGGTTACAGCAAGATAGGTCAATGTGCACACACGGCGGGAGACACCATCGACCTTCTCAGGCATTGCTTTGGCGAAACATTATCTCTCGCTATGTAATGTAAAATGGCAACCACATTCTCTAGACTTGATACACCCTCACTGTTTTCTAGGTGGGGATATCTTAAAGAAAGAGTCTATGTTAACAAACTATGTAAGAATTGAAGGAAAATATCAGAGGAAAAATAATGGAGTTAAATCGGTATCCAGACATTCTGAAATGTATCATAAACAATGTTTTGAAAAGAGAACAAATATGCGTGCTGAACATGGGTAACATTGAAAAGACATCATTTTTCGTAAATAAAGAATGGTTGTAATTTTTAATTGTTTTAATTTTCCAGGTGTGTTCAGATTACAGAAATATATTTTAAAAAATAAAGAATCCATCTACGTTCAAATGTTTAGACACTATATATATATATATATATATATATATATATATATATATATATATATATATATATATATATATATATATATATATATATATATGTATATGTGTATATATATATATATATATATATATATATATATATATATATATATATATATATATATTAGCAGACGTATCATGCATTGCCCGGTCTTATACATAACCTTAACGTCCTTAATAAATGAAAGAAAAAGAAGGATCTGGCACGTGTGCATGCAAGTATTATGATATTTCTAAGCATTTTACTTATTTTAGTTAAACAATACCCGAACTCTGAAAGGAAACTTAACCTAAAGATAGCGACTCAAACCCGATAATCATTAGGCCCGCTTGAGACGAGCTTTGAAAAGTGTTTTAATCCTACTCATTCTTAACATAAGGACGCGGTCATAGTTAGTTTGTAATTAAGAAATATTCGAAATCACCTGAAAATATTAATTAAAATCGTTGCCATGTCAACTAAGACTTTAAAAATGCAAGTTGCCTTTGTGTATGTGTGTGTGTGTGTGTTTGATGCAGTTTATATGTTGTGGGTTCGTTTCAGAACAATACTACTCGACAAATACAACTTATTTATATCTTTTTAACGTGTGTGTTGTGATTGTTATTTCAACTTGGTTATTTTCAACCTGCAGAAAATTTACGATTTGGTATAATTTTTATAATTTTTATTTAAGACTTTTAATTTGTTCGAAACTTAAAACTTCATAAAGCCTAAAGGTAAAATCACTTACGATACTGGATGAAAATATAATAAAATATGTGAAAAATTAGGTCCTGCTTGAAATGTGCCGGGTAAAATCAAGGATGATATTGTGTGATATGCAAACTGAATGTAGTTGCAAAGTAGACAATATTTCTGTCCATGAAAAAACAACAACAAAAAATAAACACCAGGAAAAATTCCAAACATACCTCTAAACTCATTAGATATATTCATTTACAAAAAATCTACCAATGAAAATAAATAGCTGAAATTGAACTTCATTTAAGCATAGCATGTCAACCATCCATTCAATCACTGGATCATATTTGTGAGGATATAAAGAAACGTGGGGAAAAACAGTGTTTTAGGAAACATTACATTGTATAGACCTAAGTGTAGTGAAATTATCAAGCATGTTGCTTCAGCTTCATTTGAAGAAGAAGTAAAAGCATGAAATTAAAGGTAAAAAAAAGTTCTCTACTTGTGGTCAAGACTACTGACATAAAAAGTCCAAACCATCTTTGTGCGATAAAAAATAAAATTCGAACTGAGTTTTTGTCTCTTGTGCCTATAATTAAAGCATCAGCACTAATTTTGTTTGAAGACACAGGCGAGGAAATAGCAGCATTTGTCCAAACTCTTTCAAACTGCATAAGATTTGCAAGTGATTAACATTATTGTATGGCTGTAAATAACAGTTCAATGTTGTCAAGAATAAAAATGAATCAGCGAACTGTGTCGAAATGAAATTCCTATGCCATTCTTGTAGTCTTTTTATTGAACATGGATTTTCGAAGTTACCGTTTTGATGTGCAAATACTGTCATCAGTAGGGAAGATAAAGCCTTGTTTAAAGAAAAAAAATCCTGCATATAAAGAGAACAACCATGGAAAGAATGCCCCTCTTCCATTTCCAAAAATGTCGAAAACAAGAGGGTTAATTAGGAGAAAAATTCTGTACATTATTCAAACGAACTGGGAAGAATTATTGGATTACTTTACAAATTGTGAAGTAAAACTGAGTTTACATGCAAGTTATAAATGTAGGTCAATAGGATAAATGCTCGCAGATAGGATGAATTACTTGTTTTAAAGAATTTGAAAAATGAAATCCTTTATTGGTCCACCGACAAAAGGAGGGTGGACCTGTAAATTCACCCTTATCCGTTCGTCCGTCCATCCGTTCGTCAGTCCGCACTTTTCTAAATTACTACGCCTTGGATATATTTTTTTAATTTTTCACAAACATTGCACATGATATGAGTAAAAATTTAACAGAACAGATTTTCCAGGAAAACTCCGCTTGCCCCTCTAGGGGTGCCTTTCGGGTTACAGTAGCTAAAATTGACATTTTTGTACTTATTAAAAAAAATTGATGCCTTGTATTTTTATAAAACTTTCTGAAAAATTGTAACTATCTGATTTTTATATAAGTTTGTTTGTCTATACTTCGCGATAACTCTTGAGGGTGCTACAGGGGCTCTTTTCGACATAACAAAAACACTCCACTTTTGGGACAATTTTACCATATTTGTCCAAAGTTTTCTGTGTATGTATATTCAGCAATCTTGCATGGTTGTGACCTAAGGTTTTTATAGGATAACGTCTTGCGAGTTTTAGGGCTAAATGGGGGGGAATAACAGACTTAGTCATTTATTTTTGCATGGCGCAGGACTGAAATTGACATATGTTAATACCTGAAACTGCAACATTTTTTTTATTTTCATGAGGATTGGACGTACCCTGTGGACATTTGGGGTTTAATGGGGGGGGCAAATGCTGAACTTAGTCATTTTTATTCCATATAAACTGTTATCTCACGGGATACCACTCATGCGTCACTTATTTCAACAAATAATATGAGCTTTTCAGAGAACTGCTACTTCATTATGGGAGTTTAGAAGACTTTACGACCAAAATGGATTATGTAAAAGCTTGGAATGTGTTGATTTGGTTCAAAGGTCAACCAATACGTAAGTATTAATCTGGAGAAGTTCATTAATCGTCCTATACATCAAGAAAACACGAAAAATAGAGGATATAACGTTGGGGTGCCAAGCATTGATGTAGATAGCATTATGTCACATAAAAAGAGACTCATTGATTCTGTTGACATGTTTAAGAGGGTCTCTTTGCGATATCTTATTATATTGATTTTAAAGATTTGCCATTTGTGCATCTTATGGAAGACAATATGAATGGTATTGAATGCCAGTACAGAAAAGTTCATCATATTGAATTGCGTGAATAAGAATGCTTTTCAGCAAAAGATATTTCTAGCAGTCCTCTTCAATTTTGGCAATCTGAATCTAAGCACAGTAATGATCATTGTCTGCTTTAACATCATTGATAACACCTGCAAGTAACGCAACTGTTAAATTAATATTTTATTTAGTCAAACCCGTCAAAACGAATACTCGCAACAAAAGTCAAATTAAGTTACTTGATGCATTAGAAGAGTCCCCACACTTGCTAGATACTAGAATCTGCTGTAAAGAATTTTGGTGCTCTGCGCATGTACTGCAACTTCATAATAGTAACAAAGAGAGCAAGGAAGGAAAACCTATGAAGAAGAAGCTGATTATATGGAAAAACTTTTTTAAGAATGATTACATTCAAGTATTTTTATCTCATTTTTCAATTTGGAATAAATAGATATAAACATTGTAATTTGGCCCCTATTGGATACTTAATTATATTGTATTGGCCATGTTTGGTTGTCATTTTGCCTCCTCCGATTTTTCAGGTCTGAAAACCATGGTTTGCTGCAAGACTTAAAATAAAAATATGAACTGATAGCTATTACGTTTTTCGACTTTCAGATAGCAAATTAATTACATGAATAGTGCGGCATTTAATAATAAAATGTATAACATTATATAATCGATTCTAAATGCTACAATATTTCAAAAAAATAATTTTTGTATATATTTTACTAGAATATATTGTCCTTTTCTTTTCCTGTTTTGAAAACTAGACCTTTAGTTTTCCATGTTTAAGCTTAACCCTATTACTTTTAATGTTCGCATTTGTCTATTGTAATATATAGGTATATATATATATATATATATATACATACATATACATATATGTATATATACATATATATACATATATGTATATATATATATATATATATATATATATAAGCAGGCTATACCTCTATTTCTATACAGTGTACAAGGAATCGTGACTGTTGTCAAACACACCTGGTCGTGTATTCCGACAATCTTTCAGGTAATGCATTGGTTCTTTTTTTGTTTCACGTGAATAAGCATACCGAGCAGTCATTTTAAATTATTTCCATGTTGTGTCACTTTGCATAAGCGAATTATGTATTTTCATTGTTATTAAACTTATTATGATAGTTATAACAATAATAATAATCATAATAAAAATCATAATAATTATAATTATTATTATTATTAGTAGTAGTAGTATTAGTATTATTATTATACACTAATAATATACCTTATACGTAAAGTATAATATTTTTGAGAAATATTAATATTTTAACTAAAATTCGAGTTGGATATAGCGCATCTAAATTTGCATTTCCATTTTGTCTCTCCTTGATTCCAAATTCCCGAAGAAAATGCGACGCCTGCTTCTATTTTTATCCTGTCCGTATAATTAATTTAGAAGGATTAATTGTCGACTTCAGTCACCTAAGCTAATCGGATTTCCTACTCATCCATTGGGAGAATTTAAAACTGAAATCTCTGCTCGCAGGGCGGCTTGAAAATGTGCGATTAATGATTATCACGTTAATTGCGACACGTTGGCAACGAAACGATACGAGCAAATAGAAATCCTAGAGATTCTAGACCACAAGACACGCGATTAAATATTTCACCAGCGAGAAAGGGAAATAACAAAATACTAATATTAGTCCAAGTCCGATCGAACTTGACCATAAAGCAGGTGGATCAACACGTGCGATGGAATATTTTCGAAGCGGTTTCACGTTAAGATCTAGTTTAATATCATTTGAAGTTCGATACGTATTTTAATTTTCAGAAACATATCACTATGCGGCTATTATTTACAAATTGTCACTTTTTTAGACGGTTTAAACAAAAAAATCGCTTAATTTCAGTGAATTAACAGAAAGCGCTGTGTCAAAATGCTTATAACGTATTTTACTGAAACTGTTGCTGAATAAATCACATACACAACTTTTATTTCCGACGATATTTGCTTGCGGTTTTTTCGGACTTTTCGGTCTTCAACGCTGAGAAGGGAGTTCTGGTAACACGGCAAACCCAGGTCTCCTTATAACTCGCTCAGACTTGCCCCCGAAGATCCAACTCCTGCTTTGATTTATAGCAAGATCAGACGATGCAGTGCACAAGACGCCATTATTCCGTAAAACAGAAGGTTGTCATCAGTATAGTCACTATTTCTTATTTCGCTTCTGTAGTTCATGTTTTTATTTTTTTAATTACATTTTAATCCCAAACAAGGCACATTTCCACTTGGATGTAGACACCTACTATCAGGGACATATGCTACAGGAATACTATGTGGGGAGTTGGGAAGCAAGAAGTCTTTTCACGTTTCACTTGAACGTCTGCATGTCAGTACAGTTGAGAAAGCAGGGACACAGAAGGGAATTCCAAAGTCTAGCAGTTCTGGAGAAGAAACTACTGGAGTAGAAGTCTCTCTTACATCTAGGGATCTCAACTGTGAAGGGGTGGGATTTTGCTGCTTGTCGGGTTTGTCGGGGATACTTACGTCGAGGGGATACAAGCGCTTGCAGTTCGTCGGAGCATTCACCGTTAAAGTACTTGTAGAACAGGCAGAGGGATGCTACATTTCGTCGATGGGAAAGAGGCTGAAGCTTAGATGGTGTGTATCAGATTTTAATTCTTATTTGTTATCTGTCAGTTTCTTCGTTTACACAGTGTAGTTTCTGGTTGAAAAATTATTAGTGTTGGGACGATTAACAAGATTCCGGATAGAAAATCAGAAAAGTCGGAACTACAAGTAACCTTCACAACATTTCCAGACTTTTTTTGTGCATGCATTTTAAACTTGTCGATTTTTTTTTGAAAATTCAGTATGTTATTGCTATATATCGCATGAGACGGCTGACCCTTTTTTTATATGATTTCAGGTTCAAATGAACAGCAAGAGCAGGCATTGGAATACATCATACTTAAGCCTGATTATCGCCGCTAGTGAATTTCGAAAACGCATACTGGACGTAAAAATACTTTAGGAGAAACATATGCAATAAAGTTCTGCCTTAAACTTCACACAAAATGCCACAGAAACGTGTGGGGTGCTTCAGACTGCTTTTCGACCATTTGCATAAATAGATCATCAGATTTTGAATGGCATAAAAGATATAAAGCGAGACAATTGCAAATAATGAAAGGAGGAGAAAGTAGTCTAGACACTGGTATCGGAATCGGTATCGGAATTGGAAAAATGCGTAATTGATTTTATTATTTTTTCCACTTAAATTTCTATTATTATCAATCGAAGCCCGACCAACTTCTACCCTTAAACAGGGTTTTCATCAAGTAAGGGGCAATGCGTTTGCGCCTTTTTCATGTCGACTTTGAGTTTCGGATCATTCGAAGTTATTACAATATTTTAATTTTCTGCGATTAAACACTACGTTAGAATGTAATTTAGAAGTAATTAATATAATATATAAAATAAATGTATATAAATAAAACAGTATATGTATATATGTGTGTAAATGTTTAACAGGTCAGCATTTAAACTACCGGTTAAAATAACACTGAAATAAACAGGAAATAGTTATTGTACACCAACGATGGTTTATAACGAGTAGAATCTTTGTTTAAGTTGATGAATAACGCTTACAGATATATATGCAAATTGAAATGCGTAATGTGTATTTCTACTGGCCGAAATGTTTATACTTCTTTCTGCGCATGCTTATATAAAATTGATTTCCTCAAGTGTCTTAATATTTAGATTTTGTTATCGTTGTCTCGATACAAACATCGATAGAGAACGCAGCTAGAACGCGAAGTGTTTTGGTTTTTATGATTCTAGCTCACGTTACTAAAATATTTTTTTAAAACTTTTGCCATCATATCTTTCTATTAATAAATGCGGCTATCTGCATGGTTCTAAATATATTTAAACGTATTTTACAGCAGGAGGAATCGAAATATTTATTTGCACGCTTGGAAAATTAAACATTTTTCTTTTCCAATTTCTCTAAGATTTTTCTTGACAATTACTTTCATGCAAGAAATCAGATATTTATGTATGAGGACGGTCTATTGAAATATATTCAAATACAACTTCAAAACGCCAGGTACTCCAGCTAGTTTTTAATATTTTTCTTATAATTTTCATCTAGCTGAGGATGAGGCATCCTACTGGGTTCCAAAAATTCGTTCAGTTTATAATGCATAATACCCGAAAGAAAGTGTCACTTGAAGTGCAATTGTGTATATCTTTCTCGGATTATTATTTTTTTTTACATGGGGGTCATCACTTATCAAGGCCCGAAGGCCACTCAGAGATAAGGGTTATTGCGTGCACAGTAATCAATGAGACAGTATTGTAGTAATCATTAGTATGGGGGTTTTTGATATAGTGTCTTACTTGAGGGGGAGATTTGTTAGGAGTTTGTTTATGTTGGACTTGAAGACGTCCAAGTTTTAGTCAGGTTGAAAACAGGCAAACGGCAGAGAGTTCCACTGGCGTGCAGTTCTAAGAAAGAAGCGTTGCTCATGGAATCTACGTTTGGATTTAGGCACAGATAGAGAGTGGGGAAAATTATTGACAGTAGTTTCAGCCAGATTAATTAGAATTCTTATTGAGGTGAGTAATTTGTATTTATCGCAGACGCTTATCCTCATCTTATAGTTGTTTTGTCACGACGTTTAACCACCTGACGAAAGCCAGAGGCGTAGTTGGCCGAAACGGCATGAAACAACAACGAGAAGATGAGGATAATAGTCCGCAGTAAATAAATTGATAACACTTCATCGTAATTTGTTTATCGAGCATACTTTTTTTACATGGGGGTCACCACTTAACAAGTCCCAGAGGCCACTCAAGGTTAAGGGTTAATGGGTATACATTACACATTGTGATTTTAGCGTAGTAGACATTAGTTAGAATTTTGTAACTTGGATTACTTAGCGGACGGGTTAATAAGAACTTGTTCACATTGGACTTGAAAACAATCATGGTGTAGTCTACTGAAAAGCAGGCAAACGGAATAAATATCCACAGGCGAGCAGTTCTAAGAAAGAAGCCATGTTCATGGAATCTACGTTTAGGTGTATGCACAGATTAAGCGTGTGAAAATGTGTTGATAGTGGTTCTGGCTAGACGAGTGATTTTCGTAAAAGTATGGCGACGGGGGACCATAGATTGAAGTTCAGATGAGCACTTTCCATGAAAATAAAGATAAAGCAGGGTCAGGCTCGCTACGTCTCTTCTCTGGGGAAGACATTACAAGGAAGAGAAAAGGGCATCCTTCACTAAGCTACGAAGTCTATTGTGAACTCTGTTAAGACAGAGTAAGCTTCTTCTAGCAACCCCTGCCTAGATGTGGCTACAGTACTCCATCGTTGGCCGAAGCTGGCTTTTATATAGGTAGAGAATTGCATCAGCAGTGAGATATCTACAGGAGCGGTAGAAGAATCCCACCATTTTTCCAGCGACTTTGGCATTGGATTTGATATACGTGTTCTATTTCAGATCAGAAGTAAAGGTCAATCCCAGAAGCTTGTCAAAACATGAAACCTCCCCAAGACAAGAGCAAATCATTTCGATTGATGTCAGCTGTGGAATAGAGCGTTGATGGTGTAAAGTTAGAAGTTTGGTTTTAGATGCATTATAAGTAACTAACCACTTTTTTCCTCATTGTACCACGTGCTCAAGATTTATTAAGTAGTTTTTAAAAATCATTTCCCTGGCCCCGATTAATACTATCATGCATATAATTATGTGCATCTTTGTATTGATACAAGCTTTCGTCATATATTGCATAAAACTTTGCTAATTCTTTATTTTATCTATTGGTTTGCATACATTTTGTTATCTTAAATGTGATTTCAAAGGAGAAATTATTTACAATTGCACCGTTGAATGTGTGTAGATTATGATATTATAAAAGAACATTGGACGTAAAATTTTGCATTTTAATCTTAAGTTGATGCCATTATATCAAACAGTTTTATAAAATAAACAGTACGTTCTTTACAGTGCAAGTGTATAAATCTTTTAACTTTGGTCAAAATTTGACTGTTCGACTTTAATATGATTTTTTTCGATTATGGATGTTCAATAATTGTCGAAGATAACCCGATAAATATATATATATATATATATATATATATATATATATATATATATATATATATATATATATAAAATACACTCCCAGGCACACAATAAACGTTTACGTTAAATTTCAAAAACATCGGCTCAGGTCATTTTGAGACCTACAACAAAAATGCACACACAGTGTCTTTTACATATAAGTAGTTATTATCTTGTACTAAATATAAAGCAGCAAGGCCAAGGTTTACCTACACAAACACACACACACATACACACACACATATATATATATATATATATATATTCATTGTTTTAAGAAATGGTTTCGTTTAATCCTGTTAATACTCAAGTATAGTCTTTCAATCGAAGGCGTGTCACTTTTCCTTCTTGAGAGTTTTCCGATGGATTTGCTCTCGATGAGAAATCGAGTGAGGACTATCCCAGTTTCCATTTCTCATCAAATCTTTCTCGTAGTCCATATATTAAACCCATCACTATTTCTGATTTCGTAAAATCGCAGCTCTCTATCGCTGTAAAACACTTTATCAGACCGAAAGCTATTCAATATTTCTACAAATCTGCTATCAGACTATGTATGGTGTACAACTGACATATTTGAGTTGGTCAAACTTTCTTCTCCTCTGAAACCCAGCTCTCACAGAGGTGATGTTAAGAGTCTCAGACTTTTTTTTACTAATACTATTATATATGGGCTGATCTTTTGCTTGTTAAAGTTGTCCGGTGGTACAATATGTTTAAATATCATGCTTGTTCTATGCAAATTTCATATTTATTATAGACCAAATACACGATTAATTATAATATTGCAATCAGTATCTTTAAGTAGTCAAAATAATAATTTGTTAAATATAACGTGAGAGCAAACGGCGTGAATCAATAAAATATATTTTGCGCTGTATCCTAATCTTTTACCGTTTATTTTGAAAGAAAGAAAGCTACATGAAGAAGGACAACGTTGAGCATGGAAAAGAATTCACAACCTTGGAGTTTTTAAAAAGAAGGGAATGGAAGAGGAAGTCGTATTACAATGAATACAGCGAATGGATAGAGAGAATTTCACCAACGAGTCTTACGAGCTGTAATAAACGTTAACAAGTAATAGATCAGCCCATATATAATAGTATTTGTAAAAAAACCCGTAGAAACGTATATATGCATATATATATATATACACATATATATATACATATATATGTATATATATATATATATATATATATATATATATATATATAGAGAGAGAGAGAGAACGAGGGACAGATAGAGAGAGAAAGACACAGATAGATAGATATATAGAAAGATAGCTAAACGAATACGTTGATAGATCGATTTGGATTCTTTTCGAGTGTCGAATTTTGCTATAATTTACGTTTAGCCTAATTTGAATCGATAACCGATTAGCAATTCTAATGGCACCCGTCTTACTCATAAGTGATTCACAGCACTCATAAGCGATTCTAATAACACTCGTCTAGCAGGAACCACTATCAACAATTTCCCACACTCTTTATCTGTGTCTACACCTAAACGTAGATTCCATGACCAGTGCTTCTTTCTTAGAACTGCTCAATAATCTGCAAACAGTGTCTTTATAGGTTCGGAAATTCCGTAAAGTTTTACCCCGAGAATAATGCCAACCAAGTGGAAGACCAAAAATTGAACTTGAAACAAACTATCGAGAGAGATCTGATTGCAACCCGAAGAAGTAGTATGGACGCTATACATCTGGTTCCGCCACATACTTCACCGGACGCGAGGTTTATATGTCTAAGCAATTCAAAATGTAAATTGAAATTAATACCGTTTATACAATACTATATAATACATTGCGTTAAATGGATATTTCCAAGGAATGAATATTTAATCTGATTTTCAAAAGCTTATAGGAAATGCCTGCATGAATATAATAAAATCCCCTTGTTAAGTTGATTGCCCGGTTTTAGCAAAGGTTCAGAGGTTTTTATTTTATTCTACTCTAATGCAACACACTGATTAAACTACAAAGAATACAAGAAGAATAGAGACCCGATGAACATTCTTGAATTAGATATTTCAAATTGAATCGAAATAATCTAATTGCATAAACGTTTGGAACACCTGCGACTTCACTACCTTTTTTTCCAAGTTTTATATCGTCAGCTTTGAGAGAATGCCTGTGTTGCTGATATTACAAGCATTGTACACTAGTATGTCATTGAAATAGAACTAAGGATTATAAGTTGCTGAGTGCCTGGCGTTGACCGGTTATATAAAAAAACAAACGCTTAAATAAGATATTTTTATTCATGCAGATTGCATATTTATTGTAATAGAATCAATTTTCTGTCGAATAATCTATATTATACTCTATCCAATATATATTAGTAATTTCAAAAGGAAAAAAAATATGAATTGGACCTCCCCCAGCTAGAATCGAAACCAAAACATATATCGCTCCAGAGTTAGTCGTCATTGTTTACTTTATCGTCACATCGATAGGAAATAGTAAAAAGTATTTGATTTAACGTATACATGCATATATTTGTGTATTAATAACATTTTGTCGACTTACGTCTGCCAAGTTCATGTTTATTCTTTTTTTTTCGATTTTAATTCCTTAGCACCTATTTCTACCAGATAAAATCCCAACAAAGAAGACGGAACGGAAAGATTTGATCTGCCTTGTACCACTCCTCGGTCACGCGTCTAAGTAGAGGGGCACTTTTACCAAACTGAGACAGATAGATACACACAACCCTTGTGAATTTTTATTTTTAAAATTAGATTCGTTAGAACTTAAAATACATGGTAAGTCCCGTTATCATTTCGTCTGCGAAGTAAAACGTTCGTTTTCTTTGTAGCATTAGTAAACAGCAGTCGTCACCTTGTGCTAAATCTTAAGACAGTAACTGCGTTCGAAAGCAATTTTACTTGCATTTATGAAGTTGTCTCCTCTTCGCCATCGACTTGTAACACAGTCTTTCGTTTCGGTTCATTTGTGTCCACTTCAAAGACATTTCCCTTTTTAAAACTTGCTAATAACCCTAAATAATATTCGCTATTGATTATTGTTATTTTCTCTAAACAACGTATACATGCATATATTTGTGTATTAATAAAATTTTGTCGGCTTGAGTCTGCCAAATTCATGCTTATTCTTTTTTCAAGTTTGATTCCTTAGCACCTATTTCTACCAGCTAAAATCCGAAAAAAGAAGACGGAACGGAAAGATTTAACCCGTCTTGTACCACTCCTTGGGCACGCGTCTAAGTAGAGGGGCACTTTGACCAAACCGAGAAAGATATATACACACAACCCTTGTGAGTTTTTTTTAATGAGATTTCTTTTAAAAAATAAGATTCTTTAGAATCTAAAATACATCGAAAGTCCTGTTATCATTTCGTCCGCGAAGTAACACTTTCGTTTTCTTTGTAAACAGCAGTCGATTGTTCTTATTTTCTCTAAACCTGTTGCCCCTGATAGTAGCCCCCTACACCAAAGTGGCAATTTGCCTTGTTTGGGGTGAAAATGTAATTAAAAAAGATAGCACATCTTAAAATTCGTAAGTTTAAACACTTTCTAATGATATGTTCGTCTTTGTTTGCTTTGGACGGCTTTCAATTGCTGCTACCTATGCAGTTAACTGACGATTGAATCCAAAGTAAATTGAATGATATATGTTGCCTCCATTATAAGATGTGGATGCAAAATATTTTTTGCTGAATTAAGAGTGGCGAACCCCGCTCTGCACTGTAGACGCGTCGTCGTTCTTGATCCATTGCAAAGATAATCCAGAACTGATAATAAAGACAGGTTTCTCATTGATGACTATTGATTACCGTTGGTAAATATGCTTTAAGAGCATTAATGTGTAAAGCAAATGTTCTTTCAGAATAGGTAAAAAAATTATCTTTATAATTTGCGTCACGCACCATTTATTTTTGTATGACCAATTTTAATGTAAGCATAACATTTTTATTCGCTTTTTGTTTCAAATCGAAATGTCGAGAAAAGAAAAAGTTTTAAAGACATTGCTCTATTTAAACTGTATATTTCACTAGCGAGAGGTACCCGGCGTTGCCCGGGGGTTTGGAGGTGTGTGTGGAAACTCCGGAGCTGGGGGCGTGTTAAAAAAGTAAGTATGAGGATTGAACTCGAACCCTTGAGGTAAAGCTGTAAATTAAAGAGTGAAAAAAAAAACGTGCGACGTTAACCATTGCCCCACCGCGAGATGCTGACGGAAAAACGTTTGAATTTAATTAATTACTTGGATTTGGCAGGTGCCCGTTTTAATGAGTTAATGAGGTCAAGTTTGACTGCGGGATTTTTATTTTCCCAATATGTTATAGGAAAAAAACTAACCCCCATGCGGCGAGCGACAAATGTTGAACATTTATCTTCCCGAAATCGAGCAAATTAATAGACAGATGAGCTTTGTTGTTAACTGTGAGATATTACGATTTATATGTGATATAAAAAGTTTTAAAATGTTGTGAAGCGACCGACCGCTTCTCAGAAAAAAGCCTTTTGTAGACATACAGAAAAATCGAACACACATACAAACATACATTTTCGCTTTTATACTTATAGATTAAAAAAATAATGCGTTTTACTAAAAGACGAAATCAATCCTTTTTTGTATTATTTCGAAAATTTCCAATAATAGATAGTATTCTTGTATGGAAATCACTCAAGACAAGGCAGTGAGCCACTTGATTTAAAGAGCTTAAATAGTATTTTCATGTTAAAGCGTGTGAACGAATAGGTGACAGCAATTCTCCCCCCTTTGTCGTTACAAGAATGAAGAGAAACAGGAGTTACAAGGCTGGCGAAAATAAATTCAAAATATACTTTGTACTCACTTTTAAGAATAAATAACTGTAATTCAGAAACAGATGATTTGGTGGAGCTCGAATTGTAACGCGTAGCATTACATCTGTGTTTTATTAGCGATTTTATCATTTGCTAAGCCGATTTTTGTGTTCAATACGTGAAAATGTCTGCGCCTTGAAATAAAGCACCAATATGTCTTGACCGAACAGCGAATAATTTTTAATGCGGCTGACAGTCTGTCAAATAGAAATGTTAATTTCACAGAATTACATCCGGTGAATGGTTCTGAATTTACGAAATTTGCGGAGTTTAAAATCAACCCATATTCGTACATTTTTCTAGCCCACTTCGGACCAAGCGCGAGAGTACACAGCAGGGTTTGATATAAGTTTTAAATAGAATAATTCTTGATATTAGATTAAATAAAACACACACGCAAACAGACACACCCATATATTTTAATCATAACAATTATTTGAAGCAAACGCCTTGAATAAATATAAAGAGGCATTACTCATATGGTGCGATAGTATACACGCAAAGAAATCGACTGGGTTTAAGAGTAAAAGTTGATAGACTCATGACAATCGACATCTTGGATAAGAGTTGTATATGTGTCTCAGTAAATCCAAAATACATTCTTTAATTATGTTGAATCGCAAAGGTTTCGCATAAGTATAGAAAACATTCAATGTAGAATTTACATAAGTGTGACGTTTTATACACTCAATCTGATTCAAATCAGACAAAATTAGTAAAGGTGACCGGTATCCAAACTCATGCTGTATCTATTACTCTGATTTTTTGAGCTTGGTGTCCTAGCACTGGAGTAATTAAGAAAATGATGCCTCAAAGCTATGAACTAATAAAACGACGAATGAATGTTTTTCATTACAATCTGTATTTGTATACACGTACTGCTACCTAATGCTTGAAGAAATATATTTGCTATCTCATACTTTTTAAAATAATCCAAACAAGATGTATGGATTCTTGGACCTAAGTGACTGTTATTTCGGGCCATGTTTACAGTTGACGATATAAGGAGATGTTTAAACCGATTTTCCTGTACCCAGACAGTACCATATTCTCTTGCTGGTAACCATATAAGTTAGGTGTAGTCGGGGATGTGTATACCTGGTCCAAGAATCCAGATGCCTTAGAAGAATGATTAAACAAGATGTATTTTTAAAAGCTATCATAAAAATAGACTTCTCAGTGGGAATTGAATCGAGCGAAATATCCATAGGTTATCGCGGAATAGACATCCGTTATATTAAAAACTACTATTTTTTTCTAATCGTTCGTTTAGTTTTGTAAACACACAGTGAAAGATTGTCATGTTTGTTTGGCTGGAGGACAGGGCTTCGGCGTAGTTTGATAATATTTTAGAAGAAAGGAACATAGAAAGTAATATATGGAAATATTTGTAGATGGAGAGAAAGCGGCGAGAGGAAAATAAAAGTGAGATAAAGAAAGAAATGTATTTTGAAGGAATGAAAAGAAGGGAAAGAAATTAAGAAGAAATGGGAGGTAAAAGAGAATCAAAAACTACAAAATTATAAAATCGATTGTTTTAGCAAATGATATAATATTTTCGTCTCCACCATCGAAGGGTGTTAATCTGCCGTGTCTTGCTCTCCCCACTCACTCTCGATTGACCTAAGATATAGATCCATTCTCTGTGAATGCAGAGAACCTTAACGTTTCCTTGAAATCCAAAGCCAGAGAAAGCTAATTGAACTTTGTTTTACGATGGATCTCCTGCATATGACACCCGTATAATCACTTTTCTTGGCACAGTTGTATCTCTGAATATCGTGTGAATAATTATTCCAGTTTATAAGAAACTGCTCTCCCAGTTTATAAAGAAAATTGAATTGCATTGATTGTGGGAAATAACTTAGTTGGTTTCAGATTTACCATGAACTCTATATAAAATACAGCTGAGATAATCAATATACCAGCAACGACAGAGCACCTATAAAGAACTCAACCATAATGTCTAGTAGCGAACCGCCAATCAATAAATTGAAAGTATTGCAACACAGACTTAGGGTTTTGCGCGGTTTGTTCGCTGTATACATCATAGTGCTAGTTCCAGTAAGAAGGAAGTGGCTAGTTACATTCTGAAGGGTCCATCACTAAATGAATATAAGAGTGTGGACACGGAGTCTAAGGGTTAGCCCATGAGTCAGGGTTTGTAGAGAGCCTAGTTACATTAATCGGTCCACAGAAGCGTGATTGCGAAACATCACCCTCTGGTTATAGGTAAGCAATATCTCTGATCACATTATACTTAAATTGTACATGGCAGTAAGGAAATAAGGGAAATAATTCACAAGTTTAGAAGCCCAAGGAATTAAAATATTAGAGTAAAAGATTTTACGGTATCTAGGAACGTCTACAGTGAAAATATGGGATTTTGATATCAACGGATTTGTCGCCGATATGTACGATGAAGTAGTCGAATATTCAATGTGTTTATGAGAGAACATTCCATTATAATATTTGTAAACAGGTACAGGAATACAACATTAAGGCGACGGAACAGAATTGGGTTCTTGGTTGATAATGAAGATCTGTAAGATTTTAGACACTTTGTAAGATGGAGAGACTTACTGGTAAATGCATCATCTCGGATAAGGCAACCCACCTAAATTCAAGGAAGAATGGTGGATTTGAAGAGAAAGAGGGACCTCAGTTTGTTAGTTGTTTTTTTTACACGAATAATGGAACTCATGTTCTTTTCAGCAGCCTAAAACATAACATCAATATGAATAGCGAGTCACAGGAAACGGATGTTTTTTAAAGAGAAGCAATTTAAAATCAATAACTAACTAAAACAAAATTTAATGTAAAAGATACACAAATAACAACAAACTAAACGGCGTCTTAAGCAAATTTAAAGACTATCTTTCACACTACCTATCTCTTACTCAAGGAGAGCTAGGAACGTTCTAAAAACGTTTCCTGTGATACACCCTTTTCCCGTGACTCACTCTGTATTTGTGTCAGTTTATGTTATTTGTGAATATTAAGCTGATATATTTTAAGGATTAATTCTCAGCTAAATTGCCAATACTTATGGATGTCGCTGCTTAAGAACGCTTCTTTTAAAAAAGAAGCATAGTCTTATTAGCATTGTCAACATCCATTTATGGCCTCAGTCAGCTACGATCTATTAGTCGTTTTCTAAGGTTTTTCCATTGTATTATATTTGTACACATCAGTTTTTCCCCATGATTGTTATAAAGCATTTTATTATGAGCAAATATAAACTTTCATTAAATTATCTGAAATGAACTGTTGTCATAATATTGAGCTGTTTCACCCGAATAATTAATTAATCGCTCAAAGCTGGATCTTCTGTTCATAGAATTTCTTATATACTATTCTATATTTTTCGATATTTTTTAAAGTGGTCGAAGAATATGAACATGTTCTCTTAACCAGTTTATTGAGTTTATGCCGGATGACTATGCTAATTATGTATCAACAACTCACCTATTAACTGAAATCCTATTTCTTTAATAAGCATCCCCCTTCCATGCATACTGTAAAACATAACTGATCAGATTATTATTTGCGTTATTCTGAATGCTGTTGATGTTTCAGATGTTTTTTTACAACATTTCTAGCGATGTAACCTTCGACCTTTTTCAAGTTATTTTTTATGGAACTACGGAATATTTCTTTCGACCTCAGTAATTTTTATACGATTTAGGATGAAATTTATTTATTCAACGGGGTAGCATTATGTCATTACGTAAGCCATGACTAGGAGGAAATTGTTCGAAATTATATTTTTAATATCACTCACACTGAAGATTGAACCTTTGATTACGGAACAATGTCTTGAAGAATTGAAATATACTCTGCACATTATCACTTATGCAGACGAGGTAGACAAAATAAGGTATTACCTACAGTTTCTCGAATACAGCTGTAAGTTTCTCGACAAAACAGACACTAAGAAAGTAGAAAATAACATTGGCCAAAATATTATAGGTATCATGAATATGAAAGAAGTATCCTGGTTAATCCAAATAATTTATTATCGATGATCATTTAAAAAAAAAATCAAAAACATATTTATATTATATTTCTTCTTATTATGTAATGTTGACGTCTATCGCTCTCTTACGCATCTTTCTGGGAACTTCTATGTTTATCTGGCTAAAATTTAGTATCAACGTTTGTCATGATAATGTGTGTCGAAATAAGCATTACGGTATCCGTTCGCTGTACAGTTAAAAAACAAATAGGGAGCAATATGCATTGGTTATCACAAACCCGCATTGATGGAAACTTCTTTTAAGCTCCTCTGCCTAAGGTTCACAGGGAACATTAGTTGGATCAGCTTCATTGAGAACATTGCGAAGGCTACTGCGAAGAATGTGGGCTATCTCTGCAGTGTTAGAAATCTGTTTACGCCTGAAAGTATCCTGTGATTCTAATAGACCATCATTCGCCGAGGTACGGAGTACTGTTCTCACATTTGGGCTGGTGCGTCTGCTACGTGTTTTTCACTTCTAGACAGGATTAAAAATAGAGTCGTCAAGCGTATAGGTCTTGAACTGTTATCTTAGCTTCAAACTCTGTCCCATCGACGAAATGTAGCATCCTTTTACATGTTCTACAAGTATTTTAATAGTGAATGCTCTGACGAACTACAAACACGTTCCGGTCTCGACGTAAATACCCCCGACAAATCCGACAAGTAGCTAAATCCCACCCTCCCACACAGAAGAGGTCCCTAGGTGTAAGAAAGCTTTCTACTCCAATCGTTTCTCTCCCAGAACTGCTAGACTTTGGAACTCTGTTCTGTGATTCTGCTTTCCGAACTGTACTGCCATGCAGAAGTTTATGTGTAATGAGAACAGACGTCTTATCGCTTATCTCTCTCTATAATACGCCCTGCAATGATGTCCCTGATAGTAGACCCCTACCTCAAAGTGGCACTGTTCCTTGTTTGTTGTGAAAATTAATTTAAAAAAAAGGTTTATTCGAAAATTACTGGGCTGATTTAGTAGACAATTTTGTATGGGTCTTTATTATAATACGTTCCTGTGAACTAAGGTTTATAATATCCGCACAATGCATAATTACTAATTGGCTTAGTATTTAAGAAAAAAAAATAGCACATGTTTAACCTTATTTAACTTCTCAATTTTGCATGAAGCATTAAGGCAACGCGTTATAACTTCGGCATGTTTTTACTAGGGTAAAGAGTCTAGTCATGATATGGCCATGAATCTAAAGACCAAGCAAACCCGCGCAATACGTATTAAATGTTATATCTATTAAAAACGGTTTCCTTCTATTAATTTATCGTGGAAACCATGTAATGCCTATTAAGACTGCTCGTATACGAAAGAGGGAGTGAATATAATTATCAAAACAGAACACTATTAAAACTGGTTTATTAACAGGAATTGTATTTAATTCTTATATTCTTCTTTGTATTATATTTGTCTTAGGGTTTTCCGAGGAGTTCGAATCGAAATATTTTTCGCGATGCTCTAAATATCGGGGCAATGCTATTGAATACACGATATACATTCAGCAGTAACTAACAGTTTCTCGCTCCAATAGCTTTTTTTCTCACGTTTGGAACATTCCCTGAGCCGACTGAACCTGTTTTTCGCAACCTATCAACAAGGCCACGCGATGCATGTATAACTGGAACAGATGTATTTGAAAATTTATCAGGAAAGAGCTGTCGCACCTAATCTGCGTATGCATCATTTATTCTACGTTTAACTTGTGTAGTGAGGACAGCATTGGATTCACTCCCTACCAGGAACGCTCCAAATCATAGTCTTAATATATTTCGCACGTTCATTGTACCACATAAATTCGGTTTCGAATTCGCTCGGCTTTTAACTGTAGAGTAGCTCCATTTTGAATCCCACTATTGGCGAAGTATTCTATATTCTCTCTGTTCCTACAAGAATAGAGCATATTGAAATTCGCACATACCCATACCACGTGTTCACTCTCTGGTAATATCACCCCCCACGTTATATGCCTTGTATTTCAGATCATTCAGTCGTTGCCAACATTAGCGGTTCATTGAGCTTGTACAGAAGCACAAAAGTATACAAATTAAAAATACAAAAATACAAAAACACACGTACTGCAAATATTAATTAAACTTTGGATGTAACGTCATCAACTTTCTAAACGCAGACATGTACATTTACTTGGTCAGTCGTGGACGTGTGCGCCAGTAGACTTTAGCTTATTCGATGTGCACTTATAGTTGCGTAAAAACCATGACCCAATAGCAAGTGTGCTAGGCTATAATTATTGTCACAAATCGCACATCTCCTCAAACCTCAAAAATGTGATACCACATAAAACTCTCCATAAACTATCGCTCGCTCGTTGTCTCTGTATATATATGTGTGTGTGTGAACGTGGCTGTGTGTCTGTCTGTCTGTGTATGTACATTTCCCTACGCAATAATTCTGTCAGTTTTAATTCTTACGGACTCGAAATTTGATATACAGGGTACTGAGATTTGGGAAAATCAATGTGATCGGGTTTCGGCAAGAAATTTGGCTGTTAAAGGGTTAAAGTTCAACGATTTGACCTTTGAGAACTCTACAAAACTCCTCCGACAATTTTGGGTCTAAATACTTGATATTTTAGATATAGGTTCCTAGGACATGGATCTAATTTAATGACTTAATATGAGCCCAAAACAATAAATGTTAAGGGGTCATAATAGAGGACAAATTTTAAAAAATTGACCGGTTTTTTCCCCCTTTTTTTCCTTTTTTTTTGCTAAACATACACCTCCAAACATCCGGGAAATGGCGGGCTGAAATGCTAGCATATATATATATATATATATATATATATATATATATATATATATATATATATATATATATATTAGCATTTTAGCCCGTCATATATATATATATATATATATATATATATATATATATATATATATTGAGTAAAACGATTCATAATTTTTAATGAAAAATTAGTTTCAAAAGGAAAAACAAATAAAATCAACTTAATTGTACGATCGTTTCGAGACTGTTCATTTTATTGAAATTGGCGATAAGTATTGACAATAATTTGACAAAAGCCTTGTTCTTTCAAACATAATCTCCTCATGAGCAAAAATAGGGGGAAGTTAAAGACACCAATATAGTACTAGCATTGTAGCCGTGAGTCAGGCAAATATTCCTTATTTATCTCCATTTAAATTTATTTTTAAGTTCAGTCAGTCTATCTTTGGCATGATGCTATATGTTGTATTTTGACATATGCCAGTTCCCGCCAGAAGTGAAGACTGTTATTCGGAAGTTTGTGTGTGTATGTGTGTGTGTCTCTCTTATCTTTGTATGTGTGTGTATGCTCACATATAGTTACACATGTATATATATATATATGCTGTTATGTAAATTTATAAATGATTTAAATCAATAAAAATATATCGCCTATGCTATTTTGTTAGTCACACTTATATCACATCGAACATATATTTAAGTCACGTTCTTTAACACGTTATGTACTTATTTTTTACACACGAGGCGCTTCACTATTTTAAGGAATTATAATGTTATTTAAAATAAAGCGTATAAAAGCATCAATATTTTTAAACGAAACAGTAATCAAAAACAACCTCAAAGCAACTGTAGAAAACCAGTTTAAATATTTGCAAAAAAACAAATGCCTTAATGAAGCTTGCTTTCCGGGCTGTTAGAAAACTGCTTCTGTTGAACCAGTATTCAAGAATTCTGGCGAAAGGACTGACCCATCAAATTATCCCTCCATTAGCCTCCTCCCACTCTTTGCCAAAATATTTGAGACCTTAATTAACCATGCTCTAGTCCATCACCTTACAGATGCTAAACTCTGACTGACAAACAATATGGATTTAGACAATCCCGTTCCAGAGCAGACATCCTAAATGTGATATCTGAACGTATATACTATTCACTGGACAAAGCGGGGGGGGGGGGGCAGAGAGGTAGCTCTAGATATATATAAGGCTTTTGACAGGGTATGGCATGAGGGTCTCCTCAGGAAAATTAGATCATACGGTATCACTGGTAGAATACTTAACATAATTAAATCCTTCTTAGATAAGAGAAAAATCCAGGTTGTCCTCGACGGTTGTACATCTAAACAATATGATATAAATGCGGGGGTGCCCCAGGGTTCTATCCTTGGACCTCTATTGTTCCTGATATTCATAAATGACCTCCCCGACAAAATTGCCTCTGAGATGGGTATATATGCTGATGACACTACACTCTATGGCAGGCACGACAGGAAGACAAATGAACAAATTTCTAAAGAAATGGCAGAAACACTAGAGGAAGACCTCCAATCTGTGGTGGAATGGGGACAAAAGTGGTTGGTCGCGTTCAATGTTGCCAAGACTAAACTAGTTTCATTCAATAATTACAAGAACCCCTCTCTACCACCTATAGCAATGGCCAACGACTCTTTATCTGAGAGTACATCTTTCAAACTCCTTGGCCTAACGTTCACAGGAAACATGAGTTGGAACAATTACATTGAACGCATTGCCAGGGCCGCTGCAAGAAAGGTGGGCTCTCTCTACCGTGCTAGAAAACTACTTACACCCGAAAGTATCCTGTACCTCTATAAGGCCACCATTCGCCCATGTATGGAGTATTGCTGTCACATCTGGGCTGGTGCATCTGCTACTAGTCTCTCACTCCTTGACAAGGTTCAAAAGACAGTCGCAAATCTGATAGGTCCTGAACTGGAATCTAAGCTTCAGCCTCTGCCCCATCGACGAAATGTTGCATCCCTCTGCCTTTTCTACAAGTATTTTAGTGATGAATGCTCTGACGAACTGCAATCACTTGTGCCCCCACGACGTGAGCACCCTCGACAAACCCGACAGGCTGCTAAATCCCACCCTCACACTGTAGAGATCCCTAGATGTAAAAGATCTTTTTACTCCAGTAGTTTCTTCCCCAGAACCGCTAGACTCTGGAATTCCATTCCAGGTCCCTGCTTCCCCAACAGTACTGACGTGCAGAAGTTCAAGTGTAACGTGAACCGACATCTTGCTGCCCAAATCCCTACATAGTAGCCCAGTAGTTGTTGTCCCTGATAGTAGCCCCCTACACCAAAGTGTCAATGTGCCTTGTTTGGGGTGAAAATGCAAAAACAAAACAACCAAAAAAAAAAAAAACAGATGGACGGAAACGACTATGAAACTTTCTGTCACAAATTCGACTGAGATAGGAAACGACTATACAATAACAGGAGAAATTACAAAAAACGATTAAACAGAAATTCTCCGCGCTGTTCAACAATGTCTGTCTGGCTGTCTATCTGGCTGTCTGTCTGGCTCTCTCTATCTACCTATCACTCTCTCTTTCTCTCTCTCTCTATATATATATATATACATATATGTATATATATTTACGTGTTTTTGTACTTATAAATATATATATATATATTTATATATATATATTACATACACACATATTATATACATATATATATATATATATATATATATATATATATATATATGCAAACACATTGATGTTTATTATAAAGCAGAAGATACGAATAGTACGGACTAGTTTGCTGTTAAGCAGAAATTGATCCGTCTCTGTTTTTAGCTCTTTTATATTATTTTTTTGTTCTCGGAGAATTTATAAGATTTCTTAGTGGAAAAATTTAAATTGCTTTTATAATTTGAAGCTCTTATCTGAGCATTCTTGCCGGTTCCGTTGAAAGCAATTTAATTGCTTTCCTAGATTTATTCTGTTACACCGTTTAAATCTCTCTTTCGATTCAGCATCAGAAAACACAATTTTTCATCAGTATATTTCGTAAAGTGTCCAGTCATCGTGCATCATCTTGTTTACTTTGCCTATATATCTAATGTTTGAAAATTATTTTTAAATTACAAGTAAAACTTTAAAGTATATATAATCATGAGTAATAGCGGAAGCTGTGGAGATTCCACCAAGTCATCTTTCATTTGTAATATTTAATTGCCCAGCATTCTGGTTAGGTTCAGCGCGAACAAAGACTCCGGGGTATATTTTAGCCCTTTTGATAAAAATGTCTCTGGTATATTTCCATGTTATTAACAGCCGGCGCCAACGGGAAACCAACGATATCATTTTACTCTAGTTAGTCCAAACAGATACAACCCTTGGATTCTAGTAAGAAGTCCCAAAAAGGTATATGTTAGTTTCACATACGTCCTAAAAGGAGACATCATTTCTTTAAAATTTACCTGCTTCCCTAACTGTATTGACATGCAGAAGTTCAAGTGTAACGTGAACCGATATCTTGCTTCACCAATCCAAATATAGTGCCCCAGCAGTTGCTTCCCCTGATAGTAGACCCCTACCCCAATGTGGTAATGTGCCTTGTTTGGGGTGAAGATGTAATAAAAAAATCAATGTTTATAGCATGTAATCACCTTCTGTCCTCTTTTTTTTTTTTTCTAAGTATGACTTCCCGATCGAATAATTTATAATCAGGAAACCGTGACACACGTACGCAGTATGTTAAATATACTACCGAATCTATAATATAAATCTCACCTGTCTGTCTGTCTGTCCGTCAATCTGTATGTGTGCATGCCTAAAACTTTCAGCAGAGGCGACGGATTTCCATGAGATCCATATCGGAAAAACAAAAATGATTGATAATTAATGACACCGTGGTCCCGTTTTTAGAGCAAGCAATCAGAATTCAAATAAAGCAGCCAATATTCGGGTTTACAAACCATCGCGTTATGCGCATAAAAGTTTATAGAGTCGGATTTGATTGATTTTAAACCGACTGTAAATTCAAAGCATATATTTCAAGCTTCTTATTTTTTTTGATTTTGCTATAAAACCTGTTACATAATCCCCCGTATTTTTCTGGTCCATTATTCGAAATATGTTACAGTAGAATCGAGGAAATCGAAAACAGGGTGTTTATTTACTATGACTTACAATTTATTGCATATAGAATGTCGACATTACTTTAAGCACACAACTTTTTATGTTAAAGATCAACCCTGTAATCCCAAACTGGGGTAGCAATGCGTAAAATATATTCGCCTTAATCATCAAGTTTATTCGCATTTTTCCGATCCTCTGTAAATTAGTGATGTATTTATAAATCAATATTCTTAAAAAACTAAAAGCAAACAAATATTCGCAATTATTTTTATCTTATTAATCAAAATATTCGCTGCCGGATTTTAAATATGGCGCAAACCTTCACCCTGACGAAAACCTCATACACATTGCTGTTTTTGATTGTCACCGGTTAAACTCGGTACTCTTGCAGTATTTTACCCACCGATTTCACGATATTAGCCGAGCGTTGACGAACGCTTTCGGCGTTAACGCCGACGAAAGCCGAGAATTCGGAGCTACGGTGCAAGAACGCTAAAAGTATGTGAATAGCAACAACATTACAAGGAAAAGATATTACACACACACAACAAAATGGATAAAATTAATACATAAATTTGGATAAAATAAGTCACAAACACTTACCGTAAGTTTTTTTAAAGTAAGATCGTGAAATCGGTGGGTAAAATACTGCAGGAGTACCTTAAACTCTTTTAAATCCAAGAATACAACGGGAATGAAACTACACATTACATAATGAGTCCCGTTTTTGAAAAGAAGTTTTACTTACCTTGCTTGACTTACAAAGCAATGCAATATCTCTTCCAGTAAAGAAAGCGAATCTAAGGTACCGACTTTATATGGAGAGCGGGTGTTTAAAACGTTACTAGCTATAAGAAGACGAGCTATTCTTTGCTCACGAAAATTATAGTTCCCTCATATTTCTTTCGCTGTTATTTTTCGTCTGTACAACAAATTTCAAATAAATCAAAATGTAATATGTATTTCGCTATTTTAAACATACACATTACGAAATTTGTCACGAAAGAAATTATAAGTGATCTCGAATATTTTTATAAATACAGAGGGGAAAGACGTTGTTCAATTTCCGTTTGATGAATACCATTTTTTTTTAAATTTTGTTGCAGATAATCTATTAGTTGGCCAGTAGTGTACAAATCCTAAAAGCGATAGGAGCCTTATATTATATCTACAAGTGACACAATTTTCAACAAGCGAAATCGGAGATGCGTCGCTCTACAACTTATGCTTTCTACGGCTCTAACATTTGACAGAAGTACTATTGCGAGCACGTCAAAATGCAAATACGGACGGTTAACCACTTGAGGGCTCAGGGCAGTGTGGTTTCAAATAGGGGCCACATTATGTCACTTCACATCTTTGAAGTATGCTCGAAAGTCAACACAAACGTGTACCTGAATTTGCTGAAGAGTCTGGTGATCCCCTGGTGCAATCAACTGGCCGCTGGCCGCTGGCTTCTTGCATATCCTGGATGTGGCAGCAGGACTTGGCGCCCACCTGCAAACAAGATATACCTTGGCTAGGCTTCAGAACGAGCCCTACAACTTTTAAACCTTCTCTCACTGCCCCCCTCCTTTCCCGAATTGAACCTGTTTGGTTTCGTCATACATCGGAAACATCACCAACACGATCTCTCAAAACTCCAAAGCTACTCCGGCCGCTGCAATCCACCGAATATTTGTAGAGCTACCGCCGGATCTTTTAGAAAAGGCATGTTCGCAGTCCTGGACTCGCATAGGCTGAAGAATAGATGTCCGTTCAAATACATAATCAAGTTACTCAAGTTATATTTCTTCAATAAAAGTTTTTAAAAAAGCTGAGTTGTCGTATTATTTTTTTAGTACGACAAATTTATCTTTCTACCCTATAGTCAGTAAGAAAGTTAATGGAATCGAAATCGATCCGTTGAATCTGATATTTTTTTCTAACTGATCTATTAATTTTTTTTCTTATGAATACACTATACAACATTATCATTACAAAATTATTATGATTTAGGCGAGGCATCATAGATTTATTATTTATGTGATTTTGCAATGCATGAATTATAGCATAAGCAATGAAAATAAAAAAATGAATAGACCTTTACACATTTATTTGTTTTTATCATAGTATTTGAAATTATAATAATAGCGTTCGAAAACTATTTATTGTGGCTTAAAGCGATTTAATATTTGATATTTATTAGAAGTTGGATTCTTACGCCCTATAATTTTAGTTACTAAAATTAAACAGCGGCGACCGAGTGAGTGTAAGACCAGCAAAGAATCTTGGTTTCCGATAAAGACAATGGGTGACAATTGTTTATGCATACATACGTATAGGAAACCATAACATTGCGATGAATCGTATACAAAATGGTCGACAAAGCATGATCGAATGAAAGTTGACAAAAACCAACTAATATAAACTAAATGAAGGAGTTGGTTGTTCTCATTGAATGCAATGCAAATTATTTTTCATTCCTTCAAGACAGGATTTCCTGAAGAGGTGGAAAATGCCAGAAAAATGATTAATGGTGTCCAGATGTTGCAGATTGTACTGTGTGGGGGACTCATGTAGGGTAGGAACGGGGTTGATGAAAATCTGAAAGATTCAAACAATGGATGTAAATCTTCTACTTGGAAATATCTGGTTGGCTTTATATGAGGTTTTCTTCGTATTCTTTGTTTTCTGTGAATCGTCAAAAACATTTTCTTATTTCCTTTTCGTCAAATTAATCCGTTTTAAATTCCGCGAAAACTCCATGAATAATGACAGTTAGGAACTTTTCCGAAAGTAACAAGAACTAAGATTGCGTATATTCAAATAAATATCAATTGTCAAGCTAAAACATGACGTATATATATATATATATATATATATATATATATATATATATATATATATATATTCAAGTAAAAAAAGATATTCTAGTAAAAAAAAATAATTAATAACTTAAAATATTGTAGCATAATTTTTTTTAAAATTCAATTCAACACAATATAATCAATTATCATTGATGCAATATTTTAAATTATAAATGTTATATATTTTTTACTGGAATACCTCACCCGTTATTTTCCAGTTTAACCAACAGGTCCTTTACTTTTCCATGTTTAACTTAACCATATTACTTTTCATACACGCTATTTTCTATTGTAATACATATATATATATATATATATATATATATATATATATATATATATATATATATATATCCACCCACATATATATATATACATATATCATTATCTATCTATCTATCTATCTATATATATATATATATATATATATATATATATATACATACATATATATATATATATTTACAGATATATATATATATACATATATATATATATATACATATATATGATTGTTGAGCTGGATTAAATCCGACGATATGAAATAAAATGGAGGTGGAAGGACCTGGATACTCAACGTTTCGCCCGATTTATGCGGGCTTCTTCAAGAGGGATGGTCATTGACGAGAGAGTCGGAGGATTGGGGCTATATATATAATGATGGGGGAGAGCAACATGTTTTTCTTATGTAAATTAGATGTCATATATACATGTATATACATTTTATGAGAGAAAAACTAAATTAGAGTAAATTAGTGTAGTGGATTACGTCTAAAAGATAAAATATCGTAGAGATTAAAAAAAAAATTGTGTTTGGAAATATAGCGGTGATAGATTAAATAAATAAAATGACATGAAATTACGAAATAATCTTTTTTTTAATTAGAAATAATTGAATTGGGATAAAATAGCGCAGTAACTTAAAAGATGGTGTCTAAAAATAATAATAGGAGGTGATAAAATGGAGTCTAAAAATAGATAATTATAAAATACAGTAAATAAGTAAAATAAAAATAAAATTAAGTGAAATTACGATTTTTTTTTCTTTTGTATCGCGTTTAACCGGTGTCTAAGTTGTTTTCTTTAATAATTATTTTCGACAGAAAGGGAACAACGTGGAAAAAACCTTTTCTTTGCTTAATTATATTGCTGGAATGGGAGATTATAGCTGACTCAATTAAACGTCGTGTGGATCTGTTATGTATGTGTTTAAGGAAAGTTGCTTTGTTAAAATCAAAATGGTGGTCGTTTTCCATGATGTGACAAAATATGGCGTTGAGTGTATTGTTGTTTTTTTTTCAATTATTTCTAATTTAAAAAAAAAAGATTCTTTCGTAATCTCGTGTCATTTTATTTATTTAATCTATCACCGCTATATTTCCAAACACAATTTTTTTTTAATATCTTCGATATTTTATCTTTTAGACGTAATCCACTACACTAGTTTACTCTAATTTAGTTTTATTCTCATAAAATGTATATACATGTATATATGACATCTAATTTACATAAGGAAAACATGCTGCTCTCCCCCATCATTATATATAGCCCCAATCCTCCGACTCTCTCGTCAATGACCATCCCTCTTGAAGAAGCCCGCATAAATGGGGCGAAACGTTGAGTATCCAGGTCCTTCCACCTCCATTTTATTTCATACATATATATATATATATACATATATATATATATATATATATATATATATATATATATAGTTTAATGTAAAAGGAAAAGAGAAAGATCAATTCCACAAAAGGAGACTTATCCGGATAATGCCAAGCTCAACAGTAATTATTGGAGCTTATACAATAGGACAACAAGTGTATGAAATGAAGACACAAAACTATATATTGGGAGATATAGAATGGATCATTTATTGAATAATGGAATACAGGCAAAATTTGAGCGATAGAAGGGACTCTTTATGCCAGGGCATTTCGAAGCCTAATGCTTCTAATCAATTAAGAGATGTAGGATTTACGGGATGGGGTAGGGTTGTTTTGTATGAGAGTGGGATGTATAACTTATTAAACGTACCTGGAAAGGTCAAATAAAGCTCAACCAAGAGGGATCTTATAACCTAATAATTAAACTTATTTTAATATTCAATTTTACATCTAATTTATTCAATTTCAACTCTATTATTACTACTATTATTATAATTGCCATTACTATTTTATTATTATCTTCCGTACTATTATAATTACCCTACTATTATTTGGTATATTTTTACCACTCTCATAAGTAGCTATAATTACCTACTCCCCCATTATAACATTAATACGTGTACTTAACATTTACATAAAGTTATACGCACTCATAGTGATTGCCACCCTAATCTCCGACCGTCCCCTTATGGTCATACTCTATATATCATAACAGTAGGAAGTTATAAATATATTGTCGCATATTACCTTTTAGTTTTACAACCTTACATAACCCTCCCCCCAATTAATCAAAAATTTCCCACTCCATTGAAAATATACACCCCACAAACCGCTAAAATAAATTACCACACAGTAACAATACATCCCTACTTAACCATAATTCATATCCCCCTTAATCTCAATACTATGTTAAAGACCATACATATTCTTATATATCATACTATATATAATAAGCTTCTTATTTATTTAGAATTCAATAAAGCTTCTCCCAACATTATATAATTCCTCTTAATTTTTTTAATCCCTAATGAACCTTACACTAGACGCTGCATCTCCCCCATGCTACCTAGCACCTTCTCTACTCTTCTGATGGGAAGCAATAGGCTTAGAATTGCCCTGGCATAAAGAGTTCCTTCTATTCCCCAAATTTTGGCTGTATTCCATTATTCAATAAATGATCCATTCTATAGCAACCTATATATAGTTTTGTGTCTTCATTTAATACTCTTGTTGTCCTATTATATATATATATATATATATATATATATATATATACAGATTTAATAGTGACAGAACAATAAAGCTCCATCTCGAAATAAGGTTGTAATAAGATAGATAGATAGAGACAGACATACATACATGCATAGAGATAGATAAGGGGAGAGAGATAAATATAGAGAAACACAGAAGTAGACAAACTAACAGATTAACAGATAGATAGAGAGAGATAGAGAGATAGTGTAAAAGACAATCAGACAGACAGACAGATAGATAGATGGATAGATATATATATATATAGATAGATAGACATATATAATACATAGACATAGCTAGAGTGAGAGAAAGATAAATATGAGGAAATAGAGAAATAGACAAGCAAACAGATTGATATATATATATATATATATATACATATATATATATATATAGAGAGAGAGAGAGAGTGAGAGAGATAGCGAGATAGAGAGATAGGGTGACGGACAAACAGATATATATATATATATATATATATATATAGAGAGAGAGAGAGAGAGAGATAGAGAGAGAGAGATTGATAGATAGATTGATAGATTAGAGCAGCATAGATTCGGGAGTGCAGTAGAAAGTAAGGAAATAGAGAAATAGACAAGCAAACAGTTTGATATATATATATATATATATATATATATAGAGAGAGAGAGAGAGAGAGAGAGAGAAAGAGAGAGATAGAGAGAGAGATAGAGAGACATATAGATAGATTAGAGCAGCATAGATTCGGAGTGTACGGAGAGTGCAGTAGAAATAAGAACATTGCATATTACTCTGCATCAGCTTTCGGATCATTTCTTTCTAAATATTTGATGTAGTATTCAATTCATTTATACTGAAATTTTAATACAATACATACATACAAAGATAGAGGTAGATATATAAATATATAGATTGATGGAGAAGAATAAAAGAGTGAGTGTCTTTCAAAATGTGAGAAAATAAAAAAGAGGAGTTAGAGAAAGAAGATATAAAGAAATTACCCTGCAACGACCTCTGAATAATTTTCTTCGGCGATAGAAAATCTCGCATTGCAAACCAATCGGATAAATGCATTAAAAAATGGTCGCTGCAGTTTTATTAAGACAATCAGAGAAACCCATATCGTTTGATGTCCGTAGATTATTCGTAAATCCACTCTCCATCTTCATAATTACTTTTCTTGGTTCATCACCCCCCCTTTTCGCAGCTTTCACGCGATTTATCCAATTGTATTATTAAAACCATCAATTGAAATAACTCAGTTTTATTCTATAAAGAAGGCGAGGTTCTTCTAATGTGCTAGAAATCATCTCGTATCTTGGAGTATTGTATATCTCTACCCTATTCGCTTATGCATAGAAGTACTTCCACCTTTGGGCTGATGTATCCAACACTGGCCTCTCTCTTTTAGGCAGCGGTTACAAAAATGTTTCCAATCTGATAAATCCGGCAATGTTAAACAAGCTCCAATGTCGCGTCTTTGTGTTTGTTTTACAAGTACTTAAATGAAATGTGCTCTCACGACATAGTAGCACTCGTAACCGTTCGATAAATGTCCCCGACCAGCAAGGTAAACAGCAAAAAAAAACATCTACTCCTTATATAGATCCACAGATGTCAGAAAACATTCCACTCTTTTTTAAGCGTTTATTCCATCAAGCTGCTAGCAATTTTATTAATGGGAAAGAAACTTCCAGTTTAAAAACTGTGTTTGAAACTTAGAATAATTGGATTATTGAAAATAATTTCTTAATATTCGACTCGAAAAAAAGGCAATATGTTTGTAAGTCTGATAGCAGCTTAACATGAAATCTTGTCCCCATCTCATTTCCTAGGTTTATATATATTTAAAAAAATGGTTTCAAAGGTTTCAAAACTGAGGATGGTAGTGGACATACGCTTTCTTTTCCCTAAAAGATGCCCCCGGGATGTGCGTCTAAAATAGCCTCTGACAACCATACAAAGTTCCTGATCTTCTAGCCCGGCGAAACTGTGTATACTGAGAGAAGCGGGAAAGGCGGTCCACTAGCGCCTAAAAACTAGTCACTTCGGGCATGTGGTGCTAGTCAACTTTAGATAGTAGCTCACCTAAGAGAAGGCAAGTGATTAAAAACATATGCTGTTTTGCAGAATTTCTCCATCAGAAGAAAGGCTAAGGGAATAAACCCCAACAGAAAATCCGGAGACGGAGTTTCTAAGGCGGTCTGACTTTATATTGTCATCACCGGCAACCTTTGCAGTATAGTTAGAGCTAATCCGTATCGCCTCTGTTTTTCCATTGAATTGTTCTGAGAAGGGGACTGCTACACACAGGAGCTATGTTCCGCTATAAAACTGTCCGGGCTATGTAGTTCTACTAATAAACCATCGTCTTTCGGACTTACTGCATTTTTGCACGCCCCCCTACATCTAAGTAATTGAGTACTGTTTAATATAGCATATATAAATTTACAGTATTTTCTCTATATATTTATCCTGGAAGCTATTTGTTTTAAAAGAAAGCAAAATATAGTGAATAACACAAAACAACAACAACAACAAAAAAAAAAATCAATTTCATATAAGAGCATAGAAAAATAAAAATCGAGATCCATTTAGTGTCTTACTGAAAGCAGTAAAAAAAATTAAAAGAAAAAAGAAAAAAAATTAAGGAAGCTGCTAAAACGCCAAAAGACCAAACATTTAATCACTAGAATAAAAGTTTTTTTTTGTTTTTTTTTAGTGATCAATGAAAAATAATAACCACTAATAGGCCTCCAGATGTACCGTACTTTGGGGTAGTTGAGCAAAGTTCAGGATAATTGTGCGAACTAGCGACAAGTGCTCTTTTGGCAACCACGCATATAAAGGGCACTTTTTTAATGGGCGCAATTACCCCCGAATTTCGCGCAATTACCCCAAAGTACGGTGCATTGAGAACAATAACAATAATAAAAGCCGCATAATAAAAAGCAATCACTAATGAAGAAAATATTTGGTTTTAATTTTATTTTTCTGGTCGAGTATTTTCTGTGATATGTTCAATCTTTTATTAATTTCAACATAATACGTAAGTATAGAACAAGGATTTCATTTTAAATCCGTTAATTAAATATATCTGCACAGCCACTTGATATTTTCTTGTTATCGTTTGTTAGTGACGCCTTTTCCATGATGTTTGAAATTTAATATATATATATATATATATATATATATATATATATATATATATGTTTATATTATTTAAGAGATAATAATATTCATTATGAGTTATGGTACACATGTATCGATTTGTCTTACTAAAACCTATTTAGTGACAACCTACGCATATCTCTCTCTCTCTCTCTCTCTCTCTATATATATATATATATATATATATATATATATACATATATATACATATATATATATATATATAGATATACGTATTAATTTATGTGCAGATGTATCACTTTGTCCTTTTTATACTTATATAATATATATATACATATATATACACACATATATAATTTTCAGAATGTGAGAAATTGTATCTAATAAATTCCACAGCCAAACAACGTCGCAGCCCACAAGAGCCATGACAGTCAAAGAACCGGACGTCCAAGACTCAAGTTTCGCACTCATTTGCTTCCCGGTTCTTTGACTGTCAGCGCTCCTGTGGGCTATGACGTTGTTTGGCTGTGGAATACATACATTTATATAAATATATATAAATATAAATTTATGTTCAGATGTAATACTTTTTCATATTATACATACACACACACATATATATATATATACGCACGCACACAGATATATATATATATATATATATATATATATATATATATGTATATACAAGTTATCCACACACATGTATTTCATTACATTCAGTACGTTTTACATTAAGGACTCATTAGCAAGTATATATATATTTATTAATATATATATGTTTCTCTTTATAGACAATGATTGTAATATACCTAGTCCAGTCTATTGTAATGTTCGTCATACACTAATATACCTAGTCCAGTCTATTTTTTATTCTGAAGTTCACGAAGTTCAAACGCTAGGTAAATATTCCGATCTAAAGTATTAACCAATATCATGGCTTCAATCAATAATTATCTGCTTAAACGAATCGGTTTTATAGCGACTATGCCACTTACTAAAGGGTTTCAAGAATCCGTTTTTGACATGTGTCCTTTAATATGGTTGCCAAGTTATCAAATTTACTGGCAGAAGAAACGTTTTGTTTACTGGTGATTCCTTGGAGAAAAATGTGTTCTTACTTTTCTGTAGAGACTTAAATAATAAATATTTGATTCTCACATCTGCTATTGACAAAATTTACGATGCTATCCGAAAAGTACTTTAGCTATTTTAGTTGGTTTATTGAGGATGTAGTTCAATCTCTTTTTTTCTTATTTGCCTTATTTCTCTCTCTCTTTTTCTCTCTCTCCATATATATATATATATATGTATATATATATATATATATATATATATATATATATATATATATATATATATATGTATGTATGTATGTATGCGTCAGGATAAGTTGAAAAGAAATCACCAAATTACTTTATCGCAAATATATATATATATATATATATATATATATATATATATATATATATATATATATATGTGTGTGTGTGTGTGTATGGTTGAATGTATATATATATATATATATATATATATATATGCATGTATGTATATACGAGGCCACATATATACTCGTTATGCACTCTCCTCCAGCATACGACGCTTTCGTCACCAAACTTTAAGATGAGTATCTTAACTTAAAAAATCATTTGTAAAAATATATGCATATATATATATATATATATATATATATATATATATATTTATATATATTTATGACTTCATCACAAAAAAATGCAGAAAAAAACATACCAACTTAAAATATTAACAGATTTTTACAGCATTAGAACTACGAATTTAACACAGAAACCATCATTGTATCGGAGTCGGAATCGGAAAATGTTATTTGAATTGGAGGTGTGTGGATGCCATTTGAGGGTAAATTTGTTTGTAAAGTTTTCCATTGATCGGCAGCATAACATCTTCATTAACTGTTAAATGTACCGGGAGTAAGCACTGTTCTTTTCTAGCGCAAATATTTCAACGATAAATATTTAATCTTCTCCTCTGGCATTTTAAGCATCAAAACAAAAAACAAATCAATTTCTCTTAATATTAATGTTTCAATAACGATTAAGTCAAATCGATTATGGTGTTGCTGGATAGTTTACGGTAGTTCCACTAGTATGAAAATAGCTAGTTTACAATGGATGTAAACATTATCTCAGCCAAGATCAACTAGCTTAACTTCATGAAAGAGTGAATGGAAACTGATAGGTTACACGGCGCAAGTATTTATTATAAAGATTGATATAAGTAATATCACGCATTTGTGGGGGGAACGACAGAAAAGAACAAAAGTGTAGAGCTGATCACATGTCTGATACATTCTGTATTTTTTCAAGAAACCGTAAATTGGACAGATTCACAACCACAAATATGGCAACAATAATCCCTGCATGATATTATAGTACGTTTGTAAATGTAGGGAATTAGTCTTTTCAAAAGTGGAAATATGAAAGTGTGATTTAATAGAGAAAGACCGGGTTTTTTAAGGATTAATGTAGCAAGTAGAGGAACGATAAAAATTTACAATAACGTTTTTGAACTTTGATGTTTCTGGCATTTTATTTTATTATTTGTTTGAAAAGCTACAAATTGAAGATGGAAAATTGAGCTGTGCTGAAAAAATATGATTAAACATCGATTTAAAACTTTTGTAAACATCTCTACCAAACTGATTATATATATATATATATGTATATATGTATAAAGGCGAATTAACTCTTTTTCTGGGTACACGGCCAACTAGCACCGTGTATATTTGTGTGTGTGTATATGTGTATTGGGATAGAGAGGGCTCCCGTAAGCCGTGGTGAAGGCAACCTTTCTAGGAGAAGCAAATCTCTGATTTAAAAAAACCATCAAGCGGAAAACCACATTAAGCTGGTCTGCAGTTTAATTTGTTGCTGGCTATCTTGCTCTTGCTTGTTGCTGGATCTCAACATTTTGAATCGAGAGAGAGACTTAGCTTTCGTACAAAGCTAAGACTCTGTAACATCATATTTGTATAGCTACTCCCTCAGGCATTTGGGCTCATGGATTTTAAATATATGAGGGAGTGGTACTCGTCTGACAAGAGGTTGCAATCATATATATATATATATATATATATATATATATATATATATATATATATAAGAAAATTAAAACTGCAAGTTGAACTTTACAATCAAGATTTATTGTTCGACTGAATATTCCAAAAAACAATTTTCAAAGTCTTTATTCACAGGAGTTTCAAAGAGGATATTCTTATTATTCTTTTCATCAGACGACATAAAGAAAGCAGCAAATGATATTTGAAGCAATGCTAGAATTTGCTAGTTAAGCCATTAAGTGAAACCGCAATTTGTTGTTGTTTATATTAGTTTGAAGTTTACCATTCCGTATATCAGGTAAACACTGCACCCCTTTGTTTTCATTAATATATATATATATATATATATATATGTATATATATTTATATATATATATATATATATATATATATATATATAAAGATGATCAAGGTACATAAACACTATTTGTTTTCCATCAGTGTTATCTTAATGTAGTCGTATTGTTCGGTTTTGATTGTTTTATATTACTGCCTTTCAATATAATCCAGGCTTTTTTGCTGAATACAATAATTTTGCGAAAGCTTCTCATTCATAAACGTATGCGTATGTTAAAATAATCACACGGTGTGTTTAATTTGGTTATTTTTTATGACATATCAACAATTTCTGGATTATATAATGCAGAATCGAATCTTTTTTGTAAACAAAATTTCATGCTGGTAGTCCTTTTATTCTAGTCATATTTGTTTATAGATTACTTTTTTCTTTCATCCATAATATTTTAATCATTTAACATAGTTTGGTTTGGTTGTACTATAGAGGGAGATTCGTCTTTCTTGCTTTTAGCTTTGCTAAACATGACTGAGTTTTGGAAATGTTTAAGAAAAAGAAATGGAATGAATGTTTCGAGGGCGACATATTAAGACAGCATTTGATAACAAGTTCGCAGTCTCGAGGGATCATGACGGGATTAATTTAAGAGGAACACGCAACTACCTGAATGAATACAATTTATGAGCCGTAAGTTTTTTTGTCACAAATGTGTTTCTGTACACATGAGAGAATGCTACAACTCAATAATATTTCAAGTGCTTTATTTAGAAAAAGTTAGGTGTGTATAAATCTATGGATTCGTATGTATAAGATTGATATTTAATCTTCTAAATTTATCTTTATAAACTTTCAAACATCGCTTTTAGGCGTAACGGGACGTAATGTATAATCTATTTTGTTTCAATTTTTATTTATGAAAGGGAGTAAAAATGAGCGGACAAACAGTACATAATGACGGATTCCAATTTTTAAATAAAATATTTTTCAATATGGATAATATATCAATTAAAGTTTTTACTATTTAAAAAGTTTCAGGGGCCGAATCCTCTTATTTGAATATAAAATTAATGAATGTTTATTTTCATTTATAAAAATCAGGCGAATTTCTGTAAATGAATTTAATTAAATTTTAATACTTCGATTTCATTTGTTTGAAAACAAATTTATAAAAAAAACATTTACTAAAAAAACGTTAACAAAAGCGTCTGTGATTGTTTACCTTTTAGTGTTTCAAACTTTACTATATTGTAGGTAATGTAAGTTATTTAACATGCAACACCGAAGGACGTGCTGGTCGACGATTATTATTTTGATCGTTATCAATATTTACAGATTTATGTTATAATGTTAAAAAATATAAGTGTGTTAGAAAGAATAATAAAAACCGAATATATATATATATATTATATATATATATATATTATATATATATATATATATATATATATATATATATATATATTATATATAAAAGTGAACGCGCGTGTGTGTGTCTGTGTATGTGTTTGTGTACATTTTCCTATTCAATAACTCTGTCAATTTTCAATCTACAGACTCGAAACTATGAGAAACAGGGTATTGAGATTTGGGAAAATCTTTGCAATCCGTTTTCTGGCCAGAAATTTGGCTGTTAATGGGTCAAATTTCAACGATTCGACCTTTGAGAACGCTACCAAAATCTTTCGCCAAATACTTGAAATTTTAGATATAGGTTCCCTGAAAAGGGAACTAACGTAATAACTTGATTTGAGCCCCAAACAATAAAGGTAAAGCGGTCATAATCGAGGTCAAAGTTAAAAAAATGACCGTTTTTTTGTGCTCAACATACACCTAAAAAAAAAACCCCGTTCAACACCGGGCTAAAATGCTGATATGTATATATATATATATATATATATATATATATATATATATATATATATATATATATATATATATATATATATATATGCATACATGTGCTTGTGTGAGCGTGTTTATGCCGGCATATACTCGTGCTGGTCAAAAAAATAGAACATGTGTATAAAACTGTAAATCATTCCGTTTGGGATAATTTTCGACTTGCAAATTATACAGGAGAGATATATTATATGGAAATAACAATTGCAACTATTTTTAATAATTTGAGGCGGTGCATATGACAGACAAAGAGTGCTTTATTGTCACATTAGAAAAGTCAACGTTTCAATTTAATAGAACATTTTGTCGTTGAGTAATCTTAAACTAAAACATAAAATGCAAATATTGTTTTGTAGAGGCCCAACCAGTTACCCCCCCCCTTACACATCATGATAGTAGCATGGACTCCTCTTGGAAAGATACCAATAAGGGTGACTTCCTCTGAGTCTGGTTACAAGTTGAAACATTGGAGGCCGCCATTTGCTTTTTGCCAAGTCAGAAAAATAGTTGCCAAGTCAGCTTTACATGTTTAAAAAGATTTTGAAAGCGATTAAATAATACTTTATCATTATGGGTCGCTCTAAAAACATATCGTTGCCTGAGAAGCAGCGTATCTTTGATTTGCGGGCAGAAGGAAAGACGCACATGGAAATCACAATCAAGGTAGGGTGTTCAAGATCGGTGGTGACCAAAGTGCTCCGGAAGGTGCTGAGAGTGTTTCCAACAGCAATCGCAAGAAATGCGGACGAAAGAAATGCACCACCCAAAGACAAGAGCGGGCACGGGACAAGGTGGCAAAGAAAAGTCGATTCCAATCAACAAGTAACATCACTGAAACGTGGAAACAAGCTTCTGGTGCTGACGTTTCGAGAAGAACTACCTACCGAAAGCTCCGGCAACTGGGATACCGAAATCGTATAGCTGCCACCAAGCCGCTCCTTAACAAGAAACAGATTTTGAAGAGGCTGCGATGGGCAACTGCTCACTAAACTTGGACTGCAGACGAATGGCGGCCTGTGATCTTTTCAGATGAGTCTCGATTTTGTATCTCCTTCGGCGACCAAGGGCCACGTGTTTGGCGAAGAACCACGGAACGGTATAACCAAGAATGCGTTAAGAAGTCTGTGAAGTTCCCGCAGTCTTGCATGTTTGGGGCTGTATGAGTGGTAAAGGTGTTGGTAATTTATGCTTCATCAAATGAACTGTAAACGCAAAAGTGTACCAATATATACTGGAAACTATTTTACTGCCAGTATTGGATAACCAGTTTGAGAAGGAGGCTACAGACATCACTTTTCAACATGACTTGGCACCGCCACACTCTGCCAAGACCACGTCTTCCTGGCTGCGAGAATGATCAATCCCTGTTCTTGAATGGCCGGCAAACTCGCCATATTTGAACGTTAGTGAAGCCTTGTGGAACCAGATCAAGAGGAAGCTCCAAAAATAAAAAAAAAACTACTACCCTTGCAGCCATGAGGATTGCAATCCAGAACACATGGGATTCAGTGTCTACACATGATTGCGAGAAGCTTGTTGATTCCATGCCCCGGCGAATTGATGCTGTTATCAAGACAAAAAGGTGCTGCTACTAAATATTGATTAATTTTATTTGTATTTGTGTTAATAAAAAAAATTTTCTTTACTTACGTGCATTGTTCTATTATTTGGAAACACGAGATATTGAACAACTGACATTGCAAATGATATGAAAAAAATTAAGTCGTAAAACAACTATTTCAGTTAGTTTAGCATGATAGCGATATTTTAGCACCAATTACATCTCACATATCGTTTACAATAAGAATTTTGCGCCAACAACATGATGCTCTATTTTTTTGACCAGCACGAGTATGTATACGTACGTATACATATATATACATATATATATATATATATATATACATATATATATATATTTGTGTGCGTGTGTGTATATATTGTGTATATATGAAGGTGTATATATATATATATATATATATATATATATATATATATATAAACAAAATAGAAAACTAAAAAATCAACTGTTTGATAAGCTTAAATATATTAAATTCTTAATGATATAAATTATTGAAATAAATGTTTAATTTGATATAACTGGAAAGTATATCAAAAAGTGAAGTCTAACCAAGCTATTTGGGAAAGCAGATCTGATCTCATATTAAAAAAGTCTGTGTTTATTTTAAAACAAAAGTTATAATTCAAAAAGGAAATTAAAAAATATATAAATAAATAACTGAACAACGAGTTAACCCTTCTCAATTGTAGAGGCATTTTAAATGACTTGAATTATAAAATAGTCAATACCGGTTCCTGACACCCTCATTATTACATGTCAGTTGCTTTCTTCTGTCCCTCTCCTCTTCCCACCCCCATTTATCCCTTTCTCCCTCTTAGTACATTTATGCCCCCTATATATATTTGTTTCCCTTTTCCCATTTACACCACGCTCTCAAATCCTTCTCCAAGACTATCCTTTTGCCCCACTCTTCTTTAACTGAAATTTTATTTTTCATATTTAAATTTAAATCCATAAGAACATTAACCTTGCTTTACGTCAGTCATGGTATAGTATATTTCCTCTACTCAAAAATTAGAAATATCTTGAACCTTTTTTAATTTTTAAAATTATTTTGTCTGATGAGATCAATTATGATCGAAACTCTCTGTACATTGTATAAAGATATGACCGTATTTACATAAAGAATAATAGAAACTCTTTTATTGGGCACTATCAACAGCCCTGGTGGAAATACAATTATTCCTTATTTTGTGATATCTTTCTACCTGGAACACACACACACAATAACACACACACGCATATATATATATATATATATATTTATATATATATATATATATATATATATATATATATATATATATATATATATATATATATATATACACATTCTGCCACGGATATCCAATATTTCTGCGTCGGTGCCGTAAACAGAAAATCAACTATATTGCTGATCGAAATTTCAGTAAAATCCTGAAAAATCCAAACAATGACAAATTATATATATCGCATACAGCATTAAAATTATATATGTCATATGTTTAAATTAAAAAAAAGGTAAGTTCTCAATTAAATAACCGGACATTTACTTTAATTTTTGTTTATAGCGTTAATTCTTTATGCACAAAATTTAAAGAAACAACTCTATTTTTCTGCTTAATTTCTCCACGCATATCTAACATGCTTTAGAAAATGAAATCCAAAAGCGCAGTATCTGTTTTAATGCTGCACTACATATTTTCTGTTGCCGGCCCATCTAGCAAATTTCAATTTTCGTCGAATAGCGAGTTTCTAGTTTTAGAGAATATGCTTGCATTTAAAGTGTACCTTGTGTCTATCTGTTCCCCTCGGAGACTAAACTCGAAAGCAATGCCTGTAAAAAAGGTCTTATATAAAGATTGAAAGTGGTGAAAAAACAAAGGCATTCCTCCCAACTAAGCTTTTATCTATCTAATAGATATATCACGGTATTAAATATGCTGTTTAATCCCTGTAAAAAATAGGTAAAACTTTTGACAGAAACTGAGACATGTGCATGAAAGCATTGTGTTTTTTTTTATTCTAAGGAGTTCAATTTTGTAAATAAAAAAGGTACTCTAGCTAATATCGAAATCAAAACCTAAAAGACAGTGAGTCAAGTACGATAACAATTATGCAATTTGTCCATGAACATTAAAAAGTGTTTTAAAACCTTCTTATTCTTATATAAGGAAGCTGTCGCGTGAACGATTCGTGCATGTGCGTTCGTGAACCAGTTTTCAAACGGATAAATATCCTATGATCTCCCAAGTACCAATTTTAAAATTGTGTCTACTTAGCAGTATTTTTCTAGATGAAACCTGATCCAAAAGTTTTCCACATGTCCGAATACAAATTATACTAAATTGCAAGTCTATAGTTAAGTATATAGGTTGAGAAGTTACCTCACCCAGATTCTCACTTTTATAGATATCTAGATTGTCTAGCGTAAAAATTAGTGTGGATGCCGTATAGTTGAATAAATATAATAAAATAACAATCGATATTTCAGAATTAATCCTGTATAGAATTTATTTATTTATTGATATATGCGTGTATAGTAAATATTTATTAACATACATTTTTCTTGTACACTATCCTAGTGCAAAAGTTTAGATCCAAATATAGTATATATTTTAAAGGTCTAAAAACACCCGGTAATGTTGGTGATCGACCCCTTTATTGTATGCCTTAAAGACTCCAAATAAGTATTAGTATGAAATATTATGAGAAACGGGAGGTAAACCTCCTAATATTATTAGACACCTCCTTGCCAACCTACCAACTTCAACATACACACGTAGATTTTTCAATACGTGATTGATTTATTCAGGAATATAACATTTTTCTCAGTTTTAACAGAATCGGTATCCATTTATTATCATATATCATCTCCGAGTTGATACTGTTTTCTTATGCCAACTTTCTGGCCAAAAACACCCAAAACGATAAGTTCATTTATTTTTCTGTATATATTGGATACCAAAATAACCTCTATTAATATTGTCTGGGTATTTGGTCTGTGAACAAGACTTTAACGCTTCATCAGGATTAACCAGACATCTCACATAATCAGCTAATAATACAGTGGGTATGAAGCATTATCTACAATACTTTTCTACTACAAGATCAAGCTGAAATAGATACCGACTTCCTGATCTAAAATACATTACGAGGGGCGTGCAATAAGTAATGCCCATGGCCCACTCTCAAGCGTCTGATCTACCTGAAATTTTGCATGTGCAATAATTTTTACGTCTACGGGTTATGTGGCAAATTACAGCTCTGAACTAATTGTGGTTTCTGTTTTGCAGGTGTTTTAACTGACTGATATGTTGAATGTCGAGCAGTGATCCGGTTTTTGTATCTGAAAGGACGCACACCACGGGAGACTTTTGATAAAATGAAAGAAACTTATGGTGATAATGCCCCATCATATGACCTTGTAAAACGCTGGCATCGTGAATTCAAACATGGCCGAAAGTCTGTGCAAACAGCTCCCAGACCTGGTCACTCCCCCTTCTGCCATTGATGAGGCATCTCTCCGTCAAGTTGAGGCTGCCATTTTGGAAGATCGGCGCATTACTATTTGCCAAATAGCCCAAGATGTTAAGATTAGTATAGGGTCTGTCGAAACTATTATTTATGACCATTTGCATATGCATAAGGTGTCTGCCAGATGGATTCCCAGGTTGCTCACACCATTCCAGAAGCGAGATCGCGTCGAGTGCTCGAGGATGAATTTGGAGATGTGCCAAGAAGATGAGTCAAAGTTTTGCAAAATACTGATTACACAGGATGAAACCTGGGTCCATCACTATGATCCAAAGACCAAGTCCCAGTCAATGCAGTGGGAGCACTTGGACTCACTACCTTCAAAGAATGCTAGGGTTCACAGTCTTCTAGGACTAGGACAGAGTAGTGATGACAGATTTCCTGGCAAAGGGTACCACAATTACAGAAGCCTATTATGCTTCACTTTTGAGGGAAACTTTCAAAATCAAGAGGCTGGGCAAGATCAGCAAAGATACCCTCCTCTTGCAGGACAACGGTCCACAACTCGCATGTTGCCAGATCAGAAGCACAGGCGTGTGGTTATGAAATCCTTCCCCATTCTCCCTTCTCTCCTGATCTTGCACCCTCTGACTTTCACCTCTTCCCAGCCATGAAGTTTTTTTTTTATTAAAGGTAAGCGTTTCCCAGATGATGCAGCCTTAATTTCTGATGTCACGTGTTCTGCTGTGTTCTACAAAAACGGTATCCAGAGCTGCATCAAACGATTGGAGAAATGCATAACTCTGGGTGGTTCCTATGTAGAGAAAGACTAATAACTGTGCCAGGTGTCGTTGCTCTACTGCTATGGGAAGAGGGTCAGTGGCATTACTCATTGCACGCCCCTCGTAATTGTTGATGTTTTATTTTCCTTTTCCCTTTGGCAAAATTTTATCGATAACCAAAGCAAAAAAACACCCCCCCCCTCAAAAAATATATATATATTTAATGATATAAATAACTTGATGCAGAGGAATTTCCATTTACTCATTTAGTGGCCGGGGCCAAATTTACTTCAAGGATTAATTATTTAAAGATTTTAATAACTTTAAAAAGAAACATTTTTATCAACCTAAATGGATTTGGCATTCAGTAACCTAAAATGGATTGATAAGCCGTAAGACTAAGTAAGCAAACCTAACACCATGAATCAATATTTTAAGATATAAAGAACTTAGAGTATAAATACTTATATCTAAATGAGACGATTCGCCATTAAATAATCAAGAAAAAAGGTTAAATGGATTGGGACACAAAACAAGCAAATCAAACCAATTCTTCTCACAATAAATTAAGTCGAAAAGCGAAACATCTGTACTCATTTATCTCACTACGATTTTAGCGTCAGATAAAATGTTGGGTTTTATTGTTAGAAGATTCAGCACTTCCAAAACGAATTTTTCTGATCGGGACAAAAATAAAACTCGCCACAGTCTCGAAAAATTATTCACAGAGGAGAGAAATTAAGTCTAGTATCAGAGAAAATACTGTGTTTTGCTTCTAACAGCAAAACTGTGAAAGAAATTTTCTAAAAGTAATGTAAATAATTATGGGTTACGCTGTTTTACAACTAGTAAATACTACATTGGCTGGTGAACGCGTTCAAATATGATACGCAAACATTATCTGCTGTTAGAGAAATAAATATTTTCTCTTCATAGAATAGATGATTGGCAGAGTAAAAGTTTTTCTATTGGCTGTAAATCCCCTGGGATAAAACCGTCACTTACTCGCGTGGCGCGGATTAAATGTTAAATATTTGATTCTCGCATCTGGTCATGTCAATCTTAATTAAACCGGTTGAATACAATTACTTGAACTATTATCGATTTTTGATCAGGTTCGCTCGCGATTACTAGTCCACCTAGTCTAATGAAGGACATATACGAATTACATCAATATTGAAGATTGTGTTGCGGCAAAACTTAATGCACTAAGAATCATTGATTCAAAATCATTTGAATAAGGAGTGAAATAGGTTAAAATAGATTCATCTATAATATAAAGGGAAAAATCTGTTTAAATGTATGTATGTATACATCTATGTATGTATGATATACATATGTATGTTCGTATCTCTCGCAAAATACTTTCGACAGAAGAGAGTGATTTTCGCGAGATCGGTATCATTTTTACGCTGGCCCCTCGGACGACAAATATCGATAAATTGGCCCCCAACATTGATTCTTTCACCCTCTGGGCACGTTCCTACAGAGAGGTGTCGCAAAAAGTCGTTCCTTCATGACGATTTAGCAAAACACACATGCAAAAAAAAGTTATTTCTTGAATTAGTTTAAATATAAAAAAAACAACCCTATCGCGTTGACGCGGTCATAGACCAGTCGGCCTAGTAGCAACGTCGTTATCTTAAGATTACACGTTCAAGTCGACGTATCAGATATATATTCTTCGATATTTAAACATGGTTATTGATGCCATTTTTTTCGTTTATCCCCCCCATCACTTTCGCTGTTTTTTGTGTTCTTGTGCTTCTGTGCATCACGTTTGCTGATTTTTTAAATAATATTTAAACATGCTGATGACGTCATTTATTCCTTATTTTCTATTTTGTAACACACACTCCTCCAAACACCCGAACAGAACCGGGTACCACCGTTAGTAATAAATATGTATATTCACTTTTATCTCATATTCATTATATATCCACACATATCTATGCAATAATAAATATACGTATTTGTAATGTGTTTACTAAGAAGAATAGATAAACGGCATAATCACATTAGTACACCGATATTCGTTATACCATCTAAGTAAAGCAAGGTGGACTCTAATCAGCACCAGCTGAGTGACTCTTTGGGAAAAAGGGTTAGGGTTAGGGTTAGGGCTGTATGTAGGAGGATGTAGACATTTCTCTGTAAGAACTGCAACGATTTTACATCTTCTTCTCTCTTTAAGAATGCGATTTGAAACCGTTTGTGAGTTTAACGTTTTCTTGACACTTCTTCGAGTGGGAAACCGGTTGAATTTTGCCTGAACCGGCATATATGTAACTGTAAGCTGAATTATTTTATGTTCGTACGTTATATTTTCTTCAAATACAGCCCGATCTATATAATCTTTTCCTAATCATGTTTTTTTAGATTAAGCGGTCGCCTGCAAAATAGATCGACCTCTCTATCTTTCCCTAAACGACCACCATCACAAGACAAAATTCAATTATTTTTCCAACAAGACGTCGCGTCATGCCACACGTCTCACAGATAACTGATACGAGTTAATGGCATGTTTCCTGCAGAGATGACAATAACCACATTATTCGGACTTATCATTATGTGATTTTTACCCTTGGGGGGACTTCAAAACAAAACATCTATGCAAGTAAACCTTGCAATCTAGACTAACTAAGGGACAACATTACCGTCGCTGCAAACGTTGTTAAACATGCTCGGAAATGCATGGATGGCAATGGCGAGCACTTCCGGCATCTTTTATATAACATTACAAGTTCTTTAAACAATAAAAGATAGTTTCTCCTCTCTACTAAATTTTCTGGGCTACTATAAATTTGGCCACCCTGTACATATAACAAATAAGATCGATCGATCAATCAGAAAAGATCGGTATACAACTGAACTTCAGAATTTTGAAAATTGATATTTTAAAAATAAAATTATTTCGACAAGTCGAGTAAAACATTTTTTTTTTAAATCATCGCTTATTAATCTCTAGACGCCATTCTAGATGATGGGTTACTATGAGCACTCTAGGAACGGTAGGAATTAAGTATATATGAAGTCTCGATGTAGTCTATGCATAGTATGAAAGTAAGAGGATACTATTAGGATTGGTACTTATATGTGGTATTGTTTTCATTGATTGAAGTATATTTATTTGACAAATAAAACCAATATATCTTTTTAAATGAATTGCTACATATTTACTACATAAATATGAAATATTCATATTCGTTTTTTTTTTAAATATTTACCAGCCGATATCAATTATTTATACAGAATGATTCAACTTTTCTAAATAGTATTTAATCTAACAAATGTGTATTATTTTAAGGAAGTATTATTATACTAGTAAATTCTACAGGCTGGCAGAAAAAATAACCGCAAAATTTACACGGAGATCCACTTATTGATTATCTTCCCTATTGAGAAAATAGTCTTACTAATCAAAATCAATTAAAATATATAGGTTCATATACATCACATAGCCGTACAGTTAGATTTTGTTTCCTGTCGGTTATTCAGCAACCTAGAAATTAGAAATAATCAATTTGAAAGAATTGGCTTTGGTGTTGCCTCCTTTTATCGATTCTCCCATCGCTTGAGTGGGCATCCCAGATACGGATATTTGGCTCTTTAATTTATCGTCAATATAAAGTTATCTGTATCTGCTCGCTTCTCTCCCAGTTTTGCACCTGACTATCATGTTGTTGTGTTTCTTCTATGGAGTACATATTATTACAGAATTCGCCCTTCAAACTCATCGGTCATACATTCACGGGCAATACGAGCGGAGAAGAATAAATTGTTGACATTGCGAAGGCCGCTGCTAAGAAAATGAATCCCCTCTATCGAGCTAAAATAACTATTCACACCTGAGAGTATACTGCACATCTACATCTGCTACATATGGGCTGGTGCACCTACCACTAACCTCTCTCCCTTTGATAGGGTCCAAAAAGAGTTTTCAATCAAATAGGTCCCATTTGGTACACCTATGCTTCAACCCCTGCCCCATCGCCGCAATGTTTCACCTCTGGGCGTGTTTTATATATATATATTTAATGGAATACACTCTGATGAACTCGTTAAACTTTTCTCGTCGACGTACATATGCCCAGCAAACCTGCCCAGCAACAAAATTTCACTTCTTTTGAGGTCCCTAAACGCCAAGAAGTTTTATACGCTAATAGTTTCTTCCTTCAAACAGATAGAGTTCCCTTTCTGCTACTTGATTCCATGATTGTACTGATATGCAGAAGTTTAAATATTATGCCAACCAAAACCTTGTTAACCTTTCCTAAGCATGGCCCCAAATAATAGCCCTTTACGCCGAAGAAATGTATGCCGTGTTTGGGGTGAATGTAAGTAAAAGTGAAGCATGATGGTTCCCCATGAGTGCACAGTGAAAAAAGCATAAAAATACGCCCTCGATGTAAATACCCCGACAAACCCGACAAGCAGATAGATCCCACCCCTTCACAGTAGATATTTCTAGATGTAAGCGAGCCTTCTACACCAGTAGCTTCTTCCCTAGAACGACTAGATTTTGAAATTCCCTTCCGGGTTCCTGCTTCCCCAACTGTACTTACATGCAGAAGTTAAATGTAACGTGAACTGTCATCTTGCTGTTCAACTCCCCACATAGTACACCTGTAAATTATTTCATTGATAGTAGCCCCCAACATAAAAGTGGCAATGTGCCTTGTTTGGGGTGAAAATAATGTAATTAAAAAAAATGACTAAGTTCACAATCCTCTCCCTGATTTAGCCCCAAAAGTCCCCAGGGGCGCCAAATCCTGGTGAAAACGAACAAACAGTGCACTTTTAGACCTTAACCTATGTAATGTTGAGTTCTCCACCATTCAAAAACAGAAATGACTAAGTCCACCATTTGCTCCACCATTCATTTAGCCCCTAAACTCCTTTAGGCATTAACATATTTTAAGTTTACTTAAGCACCATGCAAAACTGCTAAATAGACATACACAGAATAATTTGGACAAATATGATAAAATAGTCCATAATAAAGTGTTTTCATTCGCCCTTAAAGAGCCACTGGGGCACACGCAAGAGTTATCGCGAAGTATAAGAAAAACAAAATTATATAGAAATCAGTTGGTTACAACTTTTCAGAAAGTTTTATAAAAATATAAGGTATCAATTTCTTTTTTTAATAAGCACAAAAGTGTCAATTTAACCATTTTAACCGTTAAGTCACATTAAGAGGGCAACTGGAGTTTTCCCGGAAAATCCGTTCTGTAATTCTTTTACTCATATCATCTTTAAAGATTGTGCAAAATTTCCAAAATATTCCAAGCCGTAGTTATTGAGAAAAGTACGGACAGACGAACAGACAGAGGGACAAAGGTAAATTTTCAGGTTTATAGTCATTTTGTCGGGGGAGTAAAATAAAGTACAGATGAATCTATTAAACCGAGGAAAATGATTCTTACTTGAATCAAAGTGACAACGGATCGTGTTTTTAGAAGTTATGGCAATTTGGCAATTTATTCTCTGATATATTCTTTTTATGATTTAGAATTATGTGTACGTCATAAGAAATTGAAAATGTTAAGAACAAATTATTAACAAAGTATAAATGCATGCGTGTGGCTCTTTTTTTCGTGGGTATTTTTGGAAGAGAAAATATAAAGTTAAGACTTTGTATTTTATTGTCTTTACGTCTTTTAAACAAAGTTATTGGAAATATCTAATACTAGTTTAAAAATTATTCTTAATTCTATTATTTTTATTTTTTTCATTTTAAATCGAGGTTAACATTTTGACTTCGAATTTCTTACATTTCAAATTTTCTTAAAATATGTGGATTTAATTATAATTTTTATTTTTTCCTTGAAAACATGTACACTAAATGATACTAATTTTCTAAAGTCTTTGCCAAATTTTAGTAAATTGAAACTGTTTAACATAAAGGTTATTTTTTGTCTATAAATTAAACATGTTTGCAAAATTATGTTATCTATATGTCTGTTATCAATTACTCTTCGTGTGTTGTATTGATTGTACCGTGAATAACTATTTTAAAATTCTTATTTAATTCTAGTAGGTTTTCTCAGTTAATAAGGAGTGCTTGTCTCCTGTCTATGTATAATTTAACTCATGTAATACAAACATTTAAACAGTGCTTAGTGAAGTCGTTTAAAGTGTATACGATACAATATATTGCCGTGTTACAAATGGGGCACTGCATAATTTTATGCCAATCACCTTTGTTCTAGACAATAAGCGTTATAAAATACTAACTGCAATTTATAACAAGTTATCATTTGAGCCTGTTTTCAAACACACTTATTTGATGTGCTCGTATGAACTAATTCCACAAACAGCAAAAGCCAAACCCTCTACTCTTGAGGTCCCGATATGAAACGCTTTTTATTTCATAGTTTCTTCCATTCGGACTGCTGGACTTTCGAATTACTTGCCGAGGTTTCTCTTTCCTTTATTGCATTAATCTGCAAAAGTTTAATTGAAATATTATTAGAAAACTTGCTGCTCAATTCGCTAAAATCACCTGTTAGACACCACCTCAAATCGTACCTCTTTACTGTCGCAATATGATTTTAAAGGGTGATAAATAGGACAAAACATAGTGTCATAGGAAGATGGTCATTCAAATCTGCAATGCATATAAGACCAATACACTTTTGTAAATGGGATTAAAAAAAGATACATTGTAGCGCTTCAAACGCTAGGTTTGCTTGTCTAATTTTGTTGTTGTTTCCGGTTTTGCTGTTATACATTAAGGACTTCTGCATAAAATTCCGGAATAGCTGCATGAAATATTAATGCTTGATCACTTCCACCAACTTGAACATTGCAGGTTTCTATGAATTACCCGCGAAATAGAAAGCTTAGCGTTTTTTATTCAAAGTCGAAACACAGATTGATTACGAACGTACAATTGAATATTGACATAATAATACTCATTTGTTTCTGACTGAAAAAAAACTGATTTATAAAAGTATACCGGAAGTTTAACATTCTTTAGGAACTGTTTTGGAGGAAAATTAAATATTTGGATCTTGGAATATATATATATATATATATATATATATATATATATATATATATATATATGTATATATATATATATTTGCATCTTGGAATATATGTATTTTATATATATATATATATATATATATATATATATATATAAACACACATCTGTAAACTACATTGCCATATATCATCATACATTTTACTTACATATACTCACGTATTTAGCACCTATGATGATAGTTGATAGATCAAATATCATATCTCCTTATAAAATTATATGTCGATACATTAAACACACACACACAGATATATGCATATATATATATACATATATATATATATATATATATATATATATATATGAATATATATACATATATATGCATATATACATATATATACATACATATATACGAATATATATATATATATATATAAATATATATATATATATATATATATATATATATATATATATATATATACAGATTTCTCATCTGGCTACTGCACTGCCTGTAAAAAACAATTCTCATTATTTCAGATTTTTAAAGACTTTCTAATCGGATTATACACATCGTCACGCTGGACTAATTTTTGAATCCATTCTCTCTAATAATTATTTAGCATTTCGGATCAACAAAAGATGATTTTTTTGCAGCTGATATATTATGCGCGGTTTGTTTATATATATATATATATATATATATATATATATATATATATATATATTTACATATCTTACATTGTATAACTTGTGTATTTGGCAATTTATAATTAAAATAAATTTCGGTTTCACTTAATGGCTTTACTAGCAAATTCTAGCATTGCTACAAATATAACTGACTGATTTTTAATGTTGTCTGATAAGGGGAATTACAAGAATAGCATTCTTTGAAACTACGCGGAGTAAGAACTTTGTAAATTGTTTTCTGGAGTTTTAGTGGAGCAATAAATTTTGCTTGTAAAACAACTTAAATTTTGAATTTTCTTTCTCTTCTATATACATACATATATATATATATATATATATATTATATTATATATATATATATGTTTTATTTTTTATTACCGTTTTATCTGTTTAGTTACATATGTTTCGGATGTTGGACCACGTTTATGATCCAAGAGCCTCATCAGACCTTACAGAAATGGTTGTTAGTATTTGAAAGAAGTGTTTTAGAAGAAATAGGAAAATAAAAGAAAAAAGATGGAGGTTAAGAGATAATAAGGTGTAGAGAGACAGGTATCGACAATATTTCAGTTTTGAAGGTTAAAATATATTAGATTGTAATGTGTGTCTGGAGGTAGCAGATTCAGGTAGGCGTGGGTGGAGGAATATGGATATAGGGAGGTGAAGGTGGAGAGAAAATTGCAAAGTAAAAAGAGACTGGCGTCAGGAGAGGAGGAGTAATGGAGGAATTTCCATTTTTAGGTTTAAAATTTTGATGGCTTTTGCTTGTTCAACCAGGTATATGAAGTAGATGATAGAGAGAGAGAAAGAAAGGGAGAGAGAGAGAAAGGGGTTTTGTAGGCGTCATGTGTTTGACAAGTACAAGGTTCCATTTAAAATTTTCGTAGACGCTATAAATTGACTTGATCATTTCAGTTGAGAAAGAATTGTTTTTAGGTAGTTAAGGATCAATACATATGCTAACGCATGCGCAAATACGCATACATACATACACATACATATGTACATTTCTACACATCCATATACACACACATACGAACATACACATATATAAACAATGTATATGCAGACATACCTATATCTATATGCAGACATAGACACACATACATACAACTCCTATAAGCATATATATATACTCACATATGTACATAGACACATATACATATATATGTATATACATATAAACACACGTCTACATATATACATATACGTGGAGATATAGATCTCAAGTAAAAAGTAATGTGCATATACATACATACATGATGATGATGATCATCATCATCATGATCATCATCATGATGATCATGATGATGATGATTGCAACGTCTTGTAAGACGTGCCACTCCCTCAGTCACTGAAAGTCCATGAGCCGGAATATGACTTTTTTTCCTAAGTCCTGCCAGCGAATTCACAGGCTCAAGTAGACGTGACATTTAAGAAGGCCATACATATATCTATACATATACACAGACACATATACATCCATACCCATAAACATACACATATGCACACTCCCATACATACATACATACATACATACATACACAATACATATGACACATACATACAAGGATATAAAACATATACATACACATATGCACACACATATAAATACATAGCCATCCACATGTATCCAAACATATACAAATACATACACACATATACATACACATTCACATACATATACGTACACATGTATGCACATATACATACATAAACATAAAGTTACCTACATATACCTACACATCCAAATATATACACATATACGCATACATATATATGCATATATACATATGCATACACACACATATATATATATACGTATATACATACAAACACACATAAATATATATACAGAAAAAAATAAAAAAACATAAAAATATATACCCACATGTATTTACACATATATATATATATATATATATATATATATATATATATATATATATATATAGATATGCATACACATACATACACTAGTACATATATTAACACACATACATCCATACATATATACATACATACGTACACATATGCATCTATAGAATGATGGCAGATCACTTATTACATGCTCCCAGCATTTCTGGTCTACACGCGTGACAATTTCTTCATCGCCACGGCCAATTGTTTATAGACAAATGCCTGAGGAAGTATATATACAATGATGATGTTACAGAATTTTAGCTTTGTACGACAGCTAAGTCTCTCTCTCTCTCTCTCTCTCTCTCTCTCTCTCTCTCTCTGTTCAAAATGTTGAGATCCGGCAACAAGCATGAGCAAGATAGCCAACAACGAGTCAAACTGAAGACCAGCTTAATGCGGGTACTGGTCTCCCGCTTTATGTTTGTTTTTTAAACCAGAGATTTACTTCACCCAGAGGCGTTGCCTTAACAAGGCTTTTGGGAGTTATCGCCACCACACAAACACACATCGAAATAAACATATCCACGTACGCATACAAGCATGCACACATATAGATGCACGCAAACATACATATGCAAGAACACACACAAACACACAAGATCACATGCACATACACATATACATGAATACATACACGCATGCACATACATATGCACATACACATACACATACAAGTATATGTAGAATATAGATGAAGGTGCATTCATGATGACGATGATGATGGTTTTACAAATAGGTGAATTAAAAGAGTAAAACAATCCAAAATACACAGCAAGTTTGTTTTATTCACATGCACACATACATACATACATTCATATATACACATGTACCCATATCCACGTACATACAATTACATAGACATAGATATTTATAAAAATATTAATATAAAGACATATATATACATACACAGACCAGTGTATATTTATACCAAGTAATAAAAGTTAAAATAAATAAATAATAATAAATGAATAAGTAAATACATGGGTGTAGTTAATAATGAGAGGTTAGGTAGACGCATCGTTAAGTTCATATATATATATATATGGGGTCGGCTCCTAACATGTGCTTTGGGCAATGGTTATGTTTATCTTTATTTTCAATGTTTAATGTATTGTGGATACAGACATATACATACATACAAACACATGCATGCATATAAATTCATATATAGCTATACCTGTATAAATACGTTAAGCCATACGTATCCATAGATACACACATCTATACATACATTAGCATCCAGATTTACGCAGACACATACATGTGCACATAGATAAATATATACCAATATACATTCATGTACATACACACGACCATGAGCACATGCATTCATACACGCGCACATAGAAACATATACATAAACACACATAAGGATATATATGAGATAACTAATCAAAATATATATATATATATATATATATATATATATATATATATAAGAACTATCCACTTATTTAGCGTTTCATTTTCAAATTACATATGTTTTAACATTTTTTCAAAATTTTTTGTAACATGTGTTTTGCTGCTCAAATAAGATCTCGCTACGCCTAATGCATATTAGCTTTTACATGGAATGGTGCACCTTCTCCAAGTGATGTTACCTCAAGTAACAGCACGAAACTGGATACTCCACCAGACTAGATAAATTCTTGTCCTGGAATTCAGTAAAACCAAGGGACCAAAATAAAAGATATAATACAATATATGAAAATGGTTGTCTCAACTTCTTTATTAACTCAATGTTTGAGAAATAAAGAACTTAAGTGAAACATTCAAATATATATGTATCTCATATAGACTTCAAGTGTTAGCCCCAGATTGTGGGCCCCTTGATTTCTGAGAACTTCGACTGAAGTAAAATAAAACAAACAAATATGCATACACACACACACACACACACACACACACACACACACACACATATATATATATATATATATATATATATATATATATATCTTTTTTTTCGAATAGCAAAATTTTAAAATAATGAGAAAGAAGTGAACCATAATCGAATGTTTAAAACTAATACATAAGTTCACTTTTTTCTTGGGTTGTATTACACTTCGTGATTTTTTTAATCGACTTATGTATTATTTTTTAACATTAGATTATAGTTAAGTTCTTATATATATATATATATATATCCATATATATCCATATATATATATATATATATATATAATGTCTTTTTGAGTAGATGTATTTAATGAAAATGATTCATGACAAAACTTGCCTTTAAATGTTAATATATTTTTCTAAATTCCTGCGTTATGTTTTTAGCTAAGCTTAATACTCTTTGTCCTCACGACATTTTAAGTAAACTTTTAGCATGATCAAAAGACATAGAACACGAGACAGAGACAGATGACAAGTAAAAAAAATCAAGAAATTGAGAATAAAAGTAATAGACATAATAATAAGAGAAAAGTCAATATAATGAACTAACAATACCTAAAGTTATATTAAGAGAGATTGAAAGAGAGAAACGTATAAGAAAACAAAAAGGGTGCGAGCAAAAGTTAGCGAAACGAAAAAAAAAAACATTATATAATTTGACATCGTGATTTGATGCCGAAACTTTCGACATTTAAAAATTGTTTTCGTTTTTTACTGTTTTATTTTCAATTATTTGCGAGAATATCAACAAGAGCTATCTCACTTTACATTGTCTTAACGTTAAATGTATATATTATTGTGAGGATATTCAGATTTATTTTCCCTTCATTATGATTTTTCTCATTTTTGGAGATGAGGATTGGTTATTCGTATTATTTGGATTCATCGGACTACTGTTCTAATATTAAGTATGATTTTCACAACGTTTCGGTCGATGTAACCTCCTACTTTGTCCAGATGTATCTTGTCGAACTCGGGAATTTTGACGGAATTTTGACGGAAACCTTTATTAAAACCACGGTGGTAGTGTGCACTTGTTCCGTCAGCCATGACTGGATAGAGGTCCTAAATCATTGAGAATTTTATTTTTGGGTCTCCCACACTGAAGTTTGAACTTTCAAATTTCAGGAAAATATCACTTTTTACAATTGATTTTTCAAAGTACTCTAACCACTGCGCCACGGCTCATTGCGGATCCTTGCGAAAAATACAATTGCGAATTTCTTAGGACTTCTATACAGTCATGGCTGACGGTACAAGTGCACGCTACCAGTGTAATATAAATAAAGGGTTCCGCTTGAAATTCCGTCCAAATTCCCGAGTACGATAGAAACATTCCCGAGTTTTACACTATACACCTGAGGAAGGCCGAAAGTAACATTGACCGAAACGTTGTGAAAGTCACAATCAAGATGAGAACAGTAATTCGATGAATCCAGATAAAACGAATTTCCTTGATTAGTTTTCTACGAAATGATTAGAACCATGTCGTAGAGGATGATGCATGTAATTCAGCGCAACTGAACACATAATCACTTTTGATCACGATAGGTAAACTCAATTTTTCAACTGCTCAACTACTACTGTTAGCATAATCGCATTATTTAAAGCAACCTCAACATAATCTCGCAAGTCTATGTAATATTAGGCTGATATTTTGATGTCGTTTGCTGTGGAAATGTAGATTTTTATTTTACAAGGTGATCACCACTTAGCAAGTTTGTGAGTGTTAGTCAATATTTAATTCTACGCTTCCAATTATGAAAAAAAGGTACTCATGCAGAGAGTGATCCGTGGTGACATAATAACGTTATAATTGAAAAAAAAAAGACATTCTTAACATGGGGAGGGGAGGGTGTTTTGTACATATTCTGTACTTTAACCTTACAATTAAATAAAAAAAAACATGTCAGCAAACTTTAATTAAACGTGGAAATACGATTTAAAAATAGTGCAGAACTCTCTCTCCATTAGCACAAAAAATAAAATAAAAAAAAAACAGAACCCTTAAACCAATTCATCGCTGTAGTCTAAAATATGGAGTCAAATAAAGTGTTGGCCATTCCAGTATATTTCTCGACATATTTCATTATTGCATGATTTCCTATGTTTTATAGACGGAGGTAGATGATTTAGCATACACGACGAAAGATTTTCCAACAGATATTTTAAATAAAGAAATCTATCAAATTCTTAAGCACATTTTTGTTGTTTTTATTGTTATTATTATTATTATTATTATTATTATTATTATTATTATTATTTTATTATATTACTATTATCAAATTCTTATTATCATTATTATTATATTATTATAATTATTTTATTAAAATATTTTTCATTTTCATTAATATTATTATTTTTATTATAATAATGATTATTTTTATTAACGTTATGATTATTATGGTTAATCGTATTAATCTTTTTAATATTATTATAAATATTACTATTAATATTATTATTATTTGTCAGTAGTAGTTATACTACTGGTATTATTATTATTAGCAGTAGTAGTAGTATTGTTATAAGAATTCTGTTGTAAGTATGGTACTTTTCTCTACAAAATTATATTTATGTACTTTTCAGAATGTTTTACAAGGATTAGTGAAACATTCATTGACCTTTAATCAATCCCAGGCAACGACGTGTCACCATGCTAGTCATACTAGATTGTGATAATATGACCATATTTAAACGAATCATGTCAAACCAAGGCTTATTATTTTCTGGCAGTTTAATATAAACGGGGCAATTTTTTTAATCAACTTATATGAGTATTAATAAGTATTAATAATACTTTTTTTAAAGGAAATATACTTTTTACAAAAAGGAAATAATCTTCAATACTATGCGTTTGTACAGTCGTAACATAAACAAGCGACGTAAAAAAATATAATTTTTTTGCAGTTATCGTAGATTTTAATCCCAAAATTGTGGAAGTATAGGTAGAACGACTTATTACCTGTAATCTAAATATAATAAAATTGACAATCATATTGCAGATAGAATCTAAAGCTATTGAGGCAAACAAGAATATAACAAAACAATTCTAGTCAAGACAGGGGTGATTCACCTCATAAATACATTATAATACACGTAGTTACACTGCAAATGAATTACATAAAATTGTACAAGAAACGCCGTAAGATCCAATTCACTTGTTGAATGCTGAATTTTATATAATGGTTCCTTTACTTATAAATCGAAATACGAACAAGGAAACAATTATCAAAATGGCGGAACTATAACTACAAGAATGTAACATAGGGCGGACACGCGGATGCAAATGCCGGCGAAATGACGTCATCGCTGGGGTAAAATAACACCTTAAAAAGGCGATCAACTAAAAGGCAGGGAAAAACTTTCGAAATGACGATAGATGCGTGGATGACGTAGGAAAAAGCGACCACGTTGTATACTTCACAGCGGTAATGAGTAAATGATGAAAGTACAAAAAAAAAGGGTATAAGCTCTTTTCTATTTTCTGTTTTTTATTCCCACTTGGAAACAGCAGCGTGTTGGTTCCCAGACAACCTTACAAAAGTGCTCATTGTTTTGATAAAACCATGTTGACCCAACGCTGAGTGACGCAATTTTTTTCTATATGTTCCCGTCTGCCTTGCCATCGTCACTTATTCACTTTCAAATCCCCCACTTACCAGGGCACAACTACCACTGAAAGGGCGGTGAAACAACGTCCTAACGATTTGGCAATGGTGATAGTGATTTTGTAGAATTAGATTATTTAAGATGGCGGCCGAACAAGAATTTTTTCACATTGGAATTATGAACAGGCATGTTGTTGTTAGCTAAGACGGCACCGTATTGCATAGTCGTGTAGTTCAAGGTAAGAAACGATGCTTAGGGATATTTATGCTTGTTTTCTGAAGAGAGGAAGAGAAAGTCTTACATTTAACAATGATTGTAAACATACGTGATTTTATTGCGGGTGTTTTCCAGAGAGGAGAACATTAAATTGTGCCAAGCATTTGCCATGAAAACAACGATAATGTAAACAAAGACTAGCACCATCTTTTTTTGTGTGTGTGCGAAGGCATTAGAAAGAACAGAAAAGTTAGGGTTAGGGTAACACATTTTCCTCTGAAGGCTTGTGTTGAAGTGTTGTGGTGTTCTTTAACGTACTCAATGTCTTAAGTAGGTCAGTAGAAAAAGCTGCGCGGATTTATGTAGTCGCAGTGGTGATGTGACAGCCAAAGTGTCCATCTTTCTTTCTATGCTGGTAGCTGGAATTACGCACCACATAAAAAAGAAAACAATATCCAACGATAGTGTAGCTCAGTCATTTGTGTTCGTTAATATTGTGTCTTTTTATTCTCCAGTGACACCATACGGTTACATATAAGCTTCCAACTGGCGCACACTCGCAGGTAAAAATGGATAAAAACTAAGCTTCCAAAAACCTGTAATCGTGCACACAATAAATTTACTGCGCAAGGAGAAAGATTTAATGTCTTCCTCTATCTTCCCTCCGTATGCGTGTTAAACAGACAGAGAGAAAAAAGACCAGCGGAAGAGGCCGACTTTTTTTCATCAGTCGTCAACAATCCACCTGCCACTAAACATCTCTCTCTCTCTCTCTCTCATTCTCTCTCTCTCCAGCTCTCTCTCTCTCTCTTTCACTTTATAGCATACGGTGGAAGTATTATTGCCACATTTTATATACGCATTCAATTGACAGTGTTTATTATATACATTTGCCGGGCATTTTAGCATACGATTTATGAATCAATAGACGACACGGTTTCAAACAACAGAACTACAGCATAACGTAACCCACGTATACACGTTCAGTTTCTAATTGAATTTTCAATTAAGTTATGAAAGTTTATATATTGTGGGGAACTTTTTGAATCCGACCTCATATTTACGCACCTGCATGTATATATTATTACACGTGTGCATTAGCAAGATATTAAAATGCACCCATTTAGTGTTTATTAGAAGCGTCTTTAGATTTCAATTTCTCATTACATCTTGTTAATTCCAGCTCGAAAACAATGGCGTCACTATATATCAAGTGTGATTAGATATAAAAACGGGATCCGATGTATTTTCACTTAGAGCATAGTTGAAAACTGTATGAATCTCATAAACAAAAAGAAAGAGAAAATAACCAAACAGCTATAACTATTACAAATATGTCTGCACAATAATGAGAGAATAAGGCGGCGAGAGAGGCAGAATTATTATACACATTTCCACTTGTTCCACGTTTATTACAAGATATGTAAGCACAATGCAGCTGTTACAATGCAACGCCTGCATATCTGTTAAGAGATTTCTATTATCACAAACTATTCAATTAGAAGAGAACAATCGATTATATCCAATTTCTTAAATTATATGTTGTATTTAAGTGTGATTGTCTATTGATCACTAGTTAGAAAATACGAACATTTTGTAATGTATTTGCAACGTAGTCGTTACATATCATCACTCCAGATTCGCACGTTTTATGCAGATATTCGCAAGGAAAAAAAAGGGAAAAATTTCAACTCAATTTTTCAGTTGAAACAACAGACATTTATTTACAGTTACTTTCAAAATAACGACTTGTTTTTATTTAAAAATCTTCTCGTATACGATTTGGCTTACATAAGACCTTGCCATGTTTAACAGGTGATACTATGTCTTTATCCGACTATGTTTAGGGCCCGTCTTTTCCTCCCGCTATTTAGGCACGTGTGAAACACGTCTTTTTCGAGCCACGTTTTCTATTTTCTATATTTTCTTTTGTTTCCTTCTGACTCACTGTGATGACATCTTGCGAACGGCGCAATCATTTGCATCAGTTTGTTGTCGTATAACTTCTGCGGCTTCTGCTGCCATACACGCATCTGCACTCTCGTATATATTTACATTTATATATATATATATATATATATATATTTCTTCTAATGACATAGTATAATATAACATTTCTAATTTAATGGGGTGATCTGTCCCGTCATGTATACTTTATTTCTTAAAGTGGCTCAATCGTACGATCATCTTGATTTCTCATATAACACTCTCGAGTAAGATCAAATTACTCATTATTTAATTTAAAAAATGCGTAGTACAGCTCTTACTCATATAAGTACTCATAATAGGTTTCCCTTGTCCTTTTACACGTGTATAACATCAAATGGAGTTAAAATAGAATAGAGTCCTTTTTCCAAAGCGTCGAACAGGACACTTCCCTGCAAGTTACAACATGGGCGTCTAAAAATCTAATATTACAAAATAGTTGTCATAAAGTTCCATCGTATATAATACTCATTTTAGACTACCCGCACCTATCGAAGAAACTTGCAGACAAGGTTGATTTAACTGGAGTTGCAAGGAAATATTAGATTCGCAAAACTTTTCCACCAAGCGAGTTGACAACGTAAGGTCTTTGAAGTATTCGTAGGGAGCATGGATATCGTCTTACTTAGTGCTTTTAATAATACTAAATATCTAGCTATTTGCTGTGGATCTTGCTTAAAGCTGCGTAACTGCGATTATCTAACAAGAATCAATGTCGACGTAATTATTCCATATTATTTCATTTCACTCACTTTTATATATCCTCTCCTAATATTGTTTTTCATTCAACTGACAATTCATTACACTCATGAATTGTTACACTCGAATAGGTTATTACCTTGACACGTGGTAACTCATTGTTCTTCTTTATGTATTAGGTTTTTTATTGCAAGCATCGATTGTCATATCTCTCTAGTCCCTCTGCTTTCGGTCTCTCTGGCGAGATCTATAGTACTGTTTCTAGTGATATTGTTTAGACTGTAAGTGAATAGTATATGTTCTATTTCTCCGCTCTTTTTACGTGGAAACTTTTTTTGGACTCAAGCTTTTTTAAAAGCCGTTTTCCCGCATTAAATGGCCGATGAACTTTAACTGTCTGACGTGCACGGTGTTTAGTAGTGATCTGCTATACTTTGGATAAAAAACAGTTATGTATTGCTTCACAATACGAACTTAAAGATATATTTACTTGAGTAAATCGTGGATTTTCCATAGGTAATGAGAAAATTCAATCCTGGAGTTTATAAATCTCTCTAAAATATTTGTACGAAAATATCTAAATAGGTCATTGTTTATATACTGTCTACATCAGATTTTACGCTGGCAAGATATACGTCTCAAGTGGTATTGGACAGATTGCATATTTTTCATTTCTTTTATATATTTCGAGTGAGACTGGATAATGAGATTATTGAGACGGTGGGAAGACATCTTGATATCAAAAGACGAGATTTTATGGCTGGAAGACTGGCATGGTGACAAAATAAAAGTGTGTCGGCGCAGGTGAATCGGTGGCGACGTAGTTGTACCTGGTGTTGAAAACGAGACTTAATTTCGTCTAAGAGTCCAAGGAAATTTTTTTTACATGGAAGTATTTACTTATCAAGGCCGGAAAGCCACTCAAATATAATAGTTACTGAATATAGGATGGTCTATAAGATGACTGTATTAATAGTTGGTGATGAAAATTGGGTAGAAAAGGATTATTCATGGAGGGCGCCTAACAAAAACTTATATGCAATGGACTTGGACTACTAACATGTTTTAGTCAACTGAAAAGCAGGTCAGTGGAACAGAGTTCCACAGACTGGCAGTTCTAGAAAAGTTTTGTTTATAGGAATTGCTTTTAGATTAAGGCAAATATAGAGAGTGGGGAAAACTTTCGATGGTTGTTACAGCAAGACGAGTGTTTTGTTAAAATTTAACAAACGGGGCATAGATCTAAAGTCAGACGAGACTTTGCTTTAAAAATTACGATAGAACAGAGTTTCGCAACCTCTCTTCTGTGAGAAAATGGTTGCAGGTAAGAGGAAAGCGCATTACCTACTTGGTATCGAAAACGGTTTTTAACATTGTCAAGGCAGGATAGGCTTAAGCGAGCAGCGCTTGGTCAGATGTAGAAACAATACTTTGTTTTAGAACGTATCTGGTTCTTATATATTAGAGCGGGTAATACATGACCCTCCCGAGAAAAATACAGATTAATCAATCGTAACCCGATCTACTAATACGTTGACCCAGATATGCATACTGCATTTTTCCACAAAGGCGTTGTTTGCACTCAAGTTAACACACAAGTTTACACATAGGCTCAAATATGTATACACATAGTTACACATGCGTTTTCACACGCGTATACAAATGATAATTATTATATCTTTCGCAAAACTTACTGAGATATGCGTCGGAAATGTATTCCTACTATTACTCTTCCATACATAAACAGTTTAAAAAAATGCAAAATTTAGTAATGTGTTAAAAAAAACATATAAATTACTTTGAGTGAATATATACAAAAAAAAACGAATACAGTATATAGCTTACAAATCTGCAGAAAATCTATGTATATTCGAAAAGATGGCTCGCATGTAACATTCGTAAATGTCGGAACTTACTGCTTAATATGAAATAAAATTTCAAGATTGGCGTTAAACCTTAAATGATTTCGGGTGTAACTAAAAAGTAAACACGCCCATAGCGAAAAAAAACAACAGGAACGAAAGATGCAAATTGTTAAGTTTACTACGTGTCTCTCCTAAAATAAAATAAAAGCGCATTTAACTACACAAATTATATAAAGTTCAACACAAATGGAAAGACGGAAGAGAGGTAGCACTAACCAGATCTTCACTGAAGTAATGTGGTGAAGACTTCGACCTTGGGGAGGCATATTGACACTCAATTTAAAATAAGGGCAATAACCACTTCAAGCGATAAGTCAATGGCAATAAGCTAAGGTGATAATAAAAATTCATTCGCAAATGTTGTCGAAAAAGCTAAGAATAACAATAAATTTGGAGACTTGCCGTTACTAAGGCTCCAGGGAAAGCCAGCGGTGATTATCAGTACTAATTATGATTACCTGTGTGAGAACTACTACTACTACTACTACTACTACTACTACTACTAATAATAATAATAATGAAGTGGTTTCATTTACGTGTGTATTTATCTTTTTTTATACCATGCGAATACTTTTGCTTTTTTTTTTTCTTATTCTTATTGTTCTTGTATTAAACAATTTTTTTTAAATATGATATTAGCTGAATTTGGATATATAATGATATGACAAAGTACTGCGATACTTCTTAAACCCTTACACATTTCGACCCGCACTAACTGATCAATTATTAAGTAGCGTTAGAGAAAGCAATTAGCAACGGAAAAATCGTGCGTTATTAAAGCAGAGAACGGAAGTATAACAAGAGTCAACTATCACATCTATTCGCACATCCATGAGAGAAATCTATGGATCAATTTTCACTGGAAATAAGTTAAAAGCGTTATCCACGTGCTTACTGAGGAAATAGTCTCCTGTGTATCAGTATATATTCTGTACATTAATGTGTGTGTTTTTACGGGCGTATGATAGCGCAGATTATTTATCATCTCTATAGAGGATAAATACTATGCCTGTCACAGGATCACAGGAAAACGAAACGCCTGAGCATGGTAATGCCATAAACGATACACAATTTAAAATGTCTAGAACACGTATTAAACTCACTTGCACCTGGATATAAGATTTGATTGTGATGGTGTGCAGGTGTTTTCCTAACATGGGAAACCCAGTTTTCAACTTCTGAATGTTAGCTTATCAAATTCAAGGAACAATAACTTCACAAACCCCAAATAGGTAATGCCCTCTCTAATGCCAGTTACAACGATACAGACCAAACACACAAAGATGAAACGACTAATATATATATATATATATATATATATATATATATATATATATATATATATATATAAGAAAATCCGAGGAGGAAATGGAGACAAAATAAGAAGTAATAAGAACTAAATCAAAAGATACCAGCAAAAGAAGATAAATTGAGACGATACAGATACAAGCGTAAGGGTACACACGAAATAAGACGTTTAGAAATAAAGACAGCTAATTCTAATAAAAGTAAAACTGATGAAGAATAAAAACAAAAACTGAACAACCTGAATTGGCAGTAACCAAACTCTATTGGGAAATATATGGTAAAAACAACAAAACCACAATCGAAATGCCGAATGGTTAGAAGAAATTGAAGAAAATTAAAGACAGGACAGAAAACTAACTAAACACTCAAGACAACCTTAAGAAAAATTGTCAAATTAAGAGAACAGGGTCAAGATAGAATACACGCATGCATGTTAAAGAAAGATGGCAACAATAGATCAGAGGTTAATTCAAAACCGGAAACGACGTGATCACAAAGCCGTTGTGTTCGGATATATGACACAAGGCGGAACCACACTGATATAAAATTGCGCTGAAAAGGGACTTGTGCCTAAAAATTACAGGTCTATAACATGTTTGCAACTATCTGTATAATTTTAACAACAAAACGGACATAACAAATTCATCACTTCCTTTAAAAACGCGGAGTACTTCTCGGGGAACAGAAACGGTACTGTAAAAGGAAAAGCGGAACACAAAATCTACTTAACATAGACCAAATATAGTAAGTTACATCGATCGTTTACAAGAAGGTTTTTAGCAGGATCCCTCACGAATGGATATTAGAGTGCTTCAAAAGTATGAAAAAAACTAATAAGATTTGATTGAAAAAGCAATGAAAACAATGTCTGAGATTGACAGTTGGATAACAATGCGTAACTGAAATAAACATATAAATATACACATTCCAAGGAAATTCTCTATTATACTACCGCAATTTTTACTATAGTCATAATGCCATTTTACGGCATATTAGGGAAATGCAAAGTCGGATATAAGTCTACTAATACAGACAGATTAATGACATACTTAATGTGCATGGACGATCCTTTTGCCGCGAGAAACATAATGAACTAGTGACGTAATGGACGTCAGACCTTCAATCAGAATATATAAATAAAATGCTGAATGAAAACGTGCACATTATTAGTAAAATAGAGAATAGAACGTGAGGTAACTATTAATATGGAACTAAATAACTAAGCAAAAATAACGATACAAGGCAAAAATAACAGCCACAAATATTTAAGATTTCTGGAAACACACACGTGAAAATAAACATAAATTTAAAAAAAAGAACTTAGGTAAAAAAAATACTTTAGAAACAAAAGAAATCTCTTAAAATTTAGCTTTTACAACAAAACATAATTAAACTCGGGCTGTATCACAAGCAAACTACTCTAGATTGTTCACATGTTTGATTAATGAAAAACTGGGACATTTCGACTAGAAACTATATACATATTGCAGTACACCCCAAAAATGATGCGGGTTTATTCTTCGTTAAAACGAAAAGGCAATGGAAGACGACAACTAGCAGCAGCAAATGGCACTAGAATAGAAATGCAAAAGATAAAACGAGAAAACAAAAATAGGAAGAAAAACATTCGAATGAATGATAAAATATTATACTAACAGCAATTCATGTGCATGGCTGTGAAATGGCAACTAAACTGAATCACTAATAACAACCGCATCAAATGCGATTAAATCCAACCATACCAAAGCTAAGGCCGTTAAACTCATGAAAACTCTAAATTAGTGATTGCAATCAAAGAAGCAAAACACTAAACCACAAAAGGGAATGCATCAAGCTAGCCAAAATAGAATATTTTGATAGACATTGATAAGATGGTGAAGGCAGTTAGACAAAGCATTATGCAAATGCATCTTGAACACGAAGACAAACGGCACACACACACACACACACACACACACACACACACCAGTAGCAGTACTTGAAACTGGAAATTATTCAATTTTCTGGAATTTGAGTAGAAAAAAAATAAATCATCCCAATTAAAGGGAAGGGATAGCATAATAGTCAATCAAAAAGAAAACATTCTGTCAGATGTTTGATGTTGTCGTCCATGAACTCCGCATGGTGATTATTAACGAAGAATTGTAAGCAAAGCCAATATCAGTAAGTATGCAGAGAAGTGAACGGGATATAGAGAATGATAGGAGCCATAACATCAACAATTTTAATAATATTGGAAACAAAAACAATGAGAAAAATAAGTCTAAAAAGGACGGCTGATAAGATCCAACAAAGCTTATATTTTAAGGAGAATCCTGGAATACGGAAACAATCCTAATTAAACTGCGAACAGTGATCATTAATTCGATGCTGCAATCGAAATAAAACAGGCAACAGAAAGAATACGACCACAATAAACGAACAAAAACGAAATACAAACTATTATGCGGCCCCTGTAAAAATTGTGGCGTCAACATATAATAGCGTCACACAAAATTGTTGCGAATAATCCGTGTGTCGAGGAATGACATCACTAACAAGACTTTAACTTGGAGAGTTTGGAGAGAACTGGGGCTTTTGGGAGTAGTTTGCCACTCACCCCTCAGGTAATACCAATAGCCGATGCCAGCAAAAAGTCACCTGGTAATTCGATTGTGAAATAACGCGAAGTAACTTGCACTGGTCATAAAGAGAGATTTAAAGCCCCGCAATCCGAGGAGATTGTCGTGCAGACTCCACGATGCACAACGGACCAATGATAGCCTGTGTGTGAATTTCTAGTGAGTGAATAATAATAATAATAATAATAATAATAATAATAATAATAATAATAAGGGGATGAAGAACACTGAAGCTGCATATCTACAAGTTCTACAACCCCATCAGGCATCCCACCCATAGTTTCACCACCGCTCCTGCCAATAAAAAAGTGACACCAAAGAGGTGAGAAGGGTCAAGAAGGACTGAAAGACCGAGGAGAGAGCGCCAGCCAGACCTCGGGTGGGCAATCCCAAAGAGAACTGGGACTTTGGGGAGGCTTAGTGCCACTCAACTTCAAGTATAAACCAATGACCGACGAGAAATCAATGGTAAGAGGCTGTTGCGATGATGCAAATTCATTTGCAAATGCTATCGAAGGAGGTGGAGAGAAATAGAGGTCTGGTGAGACTTGTTGTCACTCAGCTTCCAGAGAACACCACAGATTTCCAATCAGATCGTTTGTTGACTTGTGTGAAAGCTCCATGTGAGCCAACAATAATAATAATAATAATAATAATAATAATAATAATAATAATAATAATTGCGTGAAAAAATATATTTACTCAAAACTGCACTTTCGTCAAATCGACACACAAAAAAGAGATAATGGGATCATTTATCTAGAAGTTTAGTATCTGTTCTGATACGATATTTTATCTTTTCTGTGGTCAGCCATTAAAGGACAAATCATTAAATGGATGACATATTTTTAAAATTTTTACTCTTATCCAGTGATCATGCTCATTGGTGCTGGATTTTCTCCACATTCGAAAACTGGCCTGTATCTAAATCTACATCCATGTGAAAACATATAAGAATAAATTAAAAGGTTATATAATTTGCATAATTATCTTTAAAGTACAAATACACATTGCTATTCAGTTTTTACATAGATATATACAAACCATGTGTTTATGTATGCATTTTTCAATATTCTGTTGAAAATACACACATATACATACATACATGCATACATAAATACTTAAATACATATATTTATATGGGAACTACAACCTATCAAGAACCGAAAGCCACTCGAGAATAAGGGTAAACGAGTGACCGGTTGTCACTGAAACAACGGCGTATTAATTTCAAAGGTATACATTTACTATAATGTGCGTATATAATGTGTTAAAAGATTGGTTGGTTGTTATTTTTTTGTTTTACGGCATATAAACCCTTTTCGATTTATTTAATGCTGAATCCAAAGATTTTGAAGAACATTTTTTAATAGAATATATTTGTTGTTTTCAAGTCGGTTTCTATTTAACCCATAGTTGGGACCCTAACAGGTACTACCACTCTGGGCCAGAGTGGAACTGGGAGCAATGGCAATTAAAGGGTGGCTCCACACTCCCTAAAGCCCGCAAACTGGGGCCTTACCATTGGATATAGTTTAAGGCCATATCCAGGACCCCCATTGAGGGACTTTACCCTCTGCAGGGGGGGCAGTCGGTGTATTCTAATGCCCCACCGACAAGGCCTGTACTAAAAGAATACCAATACTAAAAGAGAAAGGAGTTTTTTCGTCACATTTAGTAGCCCTTACAACAATTAACACACACATTTAATGCAACAGAACTTTTTTTTTTATTTTTACTATTTATTTATTTTTGTTACTCATGTTCAACACTTACAAAGCATATCGCCACTTGGACGTAAGGGCCACTATTTGGGGTCACGTCTAGGAAAGATTAAACAGATATTTGTTTATGTTAACTTCTGCATATCAATACAACCAGGGAAACAGGAAGCAGAAAGGGAATTCAAAAGTCTAGCTGTTCGAGCGAAGTAACTCTTAGAATAGAAATCTTTCTGGCATTTAGGGACAACAATAGAGAAGACCGAGGTGTATGGAAGTAGAATTCTAAGGTAATATGCTATTTTTCATTGATATAGGGGGTTGGAGAAGCCCCTTGTAATTGTTAAAGGAGAGCAGCTTTGTTTTACTGGCATTAAATGTAACTTTCCACTTGCGGCCTAATTTTACTATAGTCTGGAGGTCATTTCTAACAATTCTGCAATTGTCTTGGATTTATGTTCTTCCCTCATTCATATTATAGAGCGTTGTATCATCAGACCTAAATTCTAAAATACTTATTAATATAAGATGAAAATCCATTACATGATTTTGGTTTTGGAAAAAGTCTAAAATTGTATGCTTATGTTTTACAAGTATTCAGAGGATATTAACATTTGGAGATTCCGTGTCAATCCGTGTTTAACGGATCCAAATTAATACAAAATTGAAATATTTACGTTTAAAATACAAGCTTGTGTCCATATTGTGACGCATAAAGAACTTTAAAAAGAAGTTGAAATTCAAGTAATATTGATGCCTGAGAACCGTTAAAAAAGTATCTAAATTAAAGCAAATAACGTTCACATTACCAATACATACGCCTAGTAACATTATTTCAAAATGCATAATGCATGGTTAAGTAACTTTAAAGTAATACCTATACATAAATAAACTGGGAAAACATATACACATTTTTTACTATATATGAATAAATATTATGAAACTTGGTACAATAAGATGATGAATAGTAGAGAGATTCCACTTAACACCAACTTTTGTTACGTTCTGTTGTAAGTCCGCCATTGTGAAGTCACATCTGGTCCTTGTTATATTCGGCGGCACATAGCAACGCGCTATTTTGGCAAAAGGAACAATTAAGATTGCATGCGAGACGAAACATTTGCATCGTACCGGGAGAGAAAGCAGATGGTGGCAGGGGGTCTTCCTATATCTTCAACAAAGCTATGACTCAGTCTATCCGCAATTCAAGCATCTTACTCGTAAACAACTCCAAAGAAGAAAAAGAAAAAAAATCAGCCTCTATCCGCCATTGTACTTCCTCACCAATTATCAATAGTGAAAGTGAACCGCGCAGGTCAAGTCTGCGCAGAATTGTAAAGCCGTTTTAATGAACTCATGCAAAAGGCAGGGGCAGTAAGAAGAAAGAAAAAAAACGAAAGGAAATCGGTTATTGTCCATCCTTTATTGTCAATGCGGTTTGTGGCAAGCTGTTTCTATTTTGCACGGTAACAAAACGTAAGCTTCTTGTCGGATATTCTTTCCAAACTTGTCGGTTTTATATTTGCGTAGTCTTCTTTTTTTTGTGTCGATAACGGCAGATGATATATTTACATTCTAATAGCAATAATGTGAATGCAGTCTGAGTTTTATCTTAGTATGTATCAATTAAACACAGTGTCACAGAAATTCACACACCCGTACACACCTACTAAACTGGTAATGAATGCTATTCTGTATTACATATTCAATCATGACTGTCATACAGGCGGTTGGGTTTCAATCCTGGCTTGAGGTAGGTGCCAGTCTAGCCGAACTGACCAGCTGTGAAACAGCGAACCAGTACTGTATGTGGATGACTATAATGCTCCTTATCTTGAGTTGAGCATACTGAGAAGTGATTCACGAATTACCATTAGCGTATAAAGCGATGCACTTTTTGTAAACAAATCGAGCTTAGGTATTTCAGACGATGTCAAAACATCGTTAATTAACGATTCGCACAGCAGCTGCCGATGAGTGTAATGGTTAGGAGCCTTGACTGTCATACAGACGGTCGGGTTTCAACAATGGCTTGAGATAGTTGCCTGTCTAGTCGCACTGATGAGCTGTGAAACAGCGAAACAGTACTGTATGTGGATGACAATATATATATATAGAGAGAGAGAGAGACAGAGACAGAGAGAGAGAGAGACAGAGAGAGAGAGAACTTAAAATACATATTGGGTATACAGAGAAAAACAGGCAGATAGATGGATAAATAGATAGATAGATAAGGATTCACACCCTGAAATCTGCATTACAGAAATGACAAACAAAATTACACGTAAAAACTGAAGTTCGGGATAGCGGTCTAATATACATAAACAAGTTCCCTGATAAAATTGTCTCTGGAATGGCTATATTTGCTGATGACACCACACTCTATAACAGGCACGAGGGGAAAGCAAATAAACACTTATCGAAGGAAACGGGCAGACACACTAGAGGAAGACCTCCAATCTGTAGTGGAATGGGGACACAAATGGATGCTCACATTCAATACTTCCAAGACTAAATTTGTTTCCTCACATAATTACAAGAAACCTGGTCAAAATCACATTACTAGAAACTTTTAAACTCCTCAACTTAACGTTCACAGGGAATCTGAGATGAAACAGATACACTGAGATTATCGCTAAGGCCGCTGCAAAGAAGATAGGCTCTGTCTATCTTGCTAGAAACTTACTTAAGCCTGAAAGTATTCTGTATCTCTCGAAGGCCTCCATTCGCCCATGTATGGGGTATTGTTGTCACATCTTTCCCTATTGGATAGGGTTCAAAAGAGAATCACCAATTTCATCCTCTGTGCCATCGAGGAAATGTTGTATCCCTCTGCCTGTTCTATAAGTATTTTAATGGTGAATGCTTTGATGAACTACAAGAACTTGTACCCTCTCGATGTAAATACCTCCGACAAGCCCGACAAGGAACCGAATCCCATTCCTATGTAGTAAATATCCCTAGGTGTCAGAAAGACTTCTACAACAATTTATTCTCCAGAACTGTTAGATTTTGGAACTATCTTCCGTGATTCTGCTTTCTCAACTGTACTGATATGCAAAAGTTTAAGTGTAATGTGAACAGACAACTTGCTGCTCATTTCCCTTCATAATGCCCCTGCAACTTATGTTCCCAATAGCAGTCCCCTACTTTAAAGTGACACTGTTCTTTGTCTGGGGTGAACATTGAATAATAAAGAAAAAGACTACAAACGAAGATGCTCTCCCTGCACGCAGGTGTTAAGTTTATCCAAACTATTAATCATACACTCTAACAAATGGGTGCGTCACCCCAAAAAGAAGAATTTTCAAGTAAAAGTTACTTGTTGCTGTGGCTGTATCAAAAGTAAAACATTTAATCTGATTCGTAAGCTAACTAAACTAAACACTATGTAAAACGATTTCTGTATTTCATACGAAGATGAAACATTCAAAAAAATGTGCACCTTAATAAACCGCCATATATTTCCACAAATTTCTCTCCCGTTCTCTCTCCCTCTTTATATATATATATATATATATATATATATATATATATATATATATACAAATGTGCACCTTAATAAACCGTCATATATTTCCACAAATTTCTCTCTCGCTCTCTCTCTCCTCCTCCCTTTCTCTCTCTTTATATATATATATATATATATATATATGTGTGTGTGTGTGTGTGTATGTATGTATATAGATATATATAATATATATATATATATATATATATATATATATATATATATATATATATACAGTAGCGTGCAAAACTAAAATAAACAATTTGTTAGAAATAACAACTGTGAAAAACTGAAATTTTGACAAATGGTAGTCGTCATAATCCATAATAACATACAAAAATTTTAATCATTTTCAAAGGTCAGAAAAAGAATTATTAGAATTATTTATTTATTTTCAAATCTTCAACATCCAAAAGTATCGGACAAAATTTAGAAAATATATGTAAGCAGTATGCTATATAAAAATTTTTGGAGTTTTTAAAGATATAAGTTTTACTTAATCGTATTAATAGACGCATTTGGGAAATATTAAGTGAAAAGTGTACTAAGAAAACTCAAGTTTGGGGGCAGAATCGTCACGCTAGTTGGAATGTTTTCTAGCCAAGATACAGCGCCTCTTTTCCGATTACAAACTCGTGTAAACGTACAGACATATAAAAAAACATTGTTTAAGATAATGTTGTTCCAATCATACAGAATTCAAGTTTCGATAGGACTACGTTACTCAAGATAATGGCTCATATCAACAGGCAAAGGTGTAATGAGTTACCTTAGCGAGCAAGATTTAGAAATTATGGATTGGCCACCGAAAAGTCCTGATTTAAATCCAATAGAAAATATTTGGAAGATCTTAGGAATGAAAGTTATGGAACGAAATCCCACTAACACGACAGATTTGTTGGTGAAGCTTCAAGAAGAGTTGTCTAAAATGAGTATAAAGGATTGTGAAGAACTGATTCGTTCTCGTATTCAATATAACTTTTTACAACAATAAGGATCCTCGGATGGCAGGATCAAATTTTAATGTAGAGTTTAATAGCTGGGAATGACCCAATCTAAATGAAGGATCCAAATCTAATAAGCACATATATTTTCTATTATTCTAATCTGGGTAATGAAACATAGGTAAAGTATAAAGCTCAACAAAGACCGGAAACTTTGTTCCATAAGGGTGAGCATTTTTTAGTATTTAGTTGTAGCAGTATTGATGGTGAAATAAGTAATACCATTTCCAGATTAATAAAACAACTTAATAAAAAACTAGCAATTATAATTTTAAAAATTAGCAATTAGTGGATTGGGAAATAATTTAATTGAGTTTGTTTATCTGACATCTTAAGTTTGTTGAATCCCTGTTAGATTATTTACTCCTTGTTCGATATGTTTTTATCCAAAAATGCAGGGGTAGGCACCTTCTCATCGGAGTGAAACACATGTAGCTATTCGGTAGTTTTGTTGTCAGAATAATAATTAGATGATATAGACTATTTTGTTTAGGTACCCAAGAACACAATACACGAATTACAATTTTGATTTTGATGCCATAAGCAACCCAAGTAGATTATGAATAACAGATGTAGGTTAAAACCATTGGTAAATAATCAGTTTTAAAATTAAATATATACTTTATATCCTTAATTTGTTAAATAAGCTATCGTATCACTTTATGTATCTGTTTAATTAAATAAATTATTAAATCATAGACGCTTTTAAGCACTCAGCATACCTGAAACCTCAAACACCCTTAGTTATCTCCCTTTAACTGTTATCGGTACTAATATGACCATTATTTCAACAGAATCTATCTACCAGCAGTTAACAACGTAATTGGATTATCTCCCTTCGTAATTTTTTTTTTTCATAATTATATAGAACCATGTTTAATCAGAATGATAACGAATTTTAAAATATTAAATAATGAAAAATAGAATAGAATCCTTCACTCGAAATGTTGTATTAGGATTAATAAATATAATGTATTCTTTTTCTTTATTCTCCTATTCAATAAAATATTAACCCTAAACTGGTCTTTAATCTAAATAATAAAACAATCGATAATTTGTGAACATTGCTTGCCACAAATGAGCGAATACGAAACTAAAAATTAACCGTAACGTTATTGCAAGGTTTTTATAGGCCATATTATAAATATAGAAAGAAATAAACTTTTAAAAAAAAACTCCTTTTAAAAAAATTAATTATGTGAAATAAAGAAATATAGAAATCTAATTTAGGAATTCAATGAATGGGATATATATATATATATATATATATATATATATATATATATATATATATATATATATATATATAATTTAAATGGCTACCAGTTTTGTGTGGAAACTACTTTTTACTTGGTCTTTAAATAAGGATACGTACATTAGGTGATATATTAATATTTGAATCGGCTTTACTTCAGGGAGAATGCCTCTAGGGTAAATGTTTTTTCACATGCTTCTTTTCTGTTAAGTGAAGTTTCTTTAAACAATGTTCTATTGTAAAGGGTGTTTTTATTCAAGAGCCTGAAGAAATGCTGGTTGTGAACATTTTCAAACGCCATAATGCTTGAAATTATCCAACTGGTATGGAAATAAGTGTAACTTTAAATGAAATACACTTTCTGTTGCTATCAACTACTTTTTTGAAGTCATATATATATATATATATATATATATATATATATATATATATATAAGTAAAAAATATAAAAAGGCTCTTATTCTTCGGATTTTTCTTTTAATAGAGCACTCTGCTGGATTTTTTTTTCCAACGCATCTAATATATATATATATATATATATATATATATATATATATATATATATATATATATATATATATGAGAAATAAATATTTCTGATTACAGAATTACAGGTATTGATCTATTATGAAATCTATGAGTTAAACTTTTCCTATGGAAATGGCATTTTACATACTTTTCTGTTATGAGGGCACAAATATTTATGAAAACCCTGATAGTAATATTTTCGCGCAAAAATATAGCACATGAGAACATATTGTCTGATAATACAGTAACAAATACCGAAAACCTTACTTTGTATTCACGTTTGTGTAAAAAAGATTTTTCTACCCTAAACTCTTGTTCGTGTCATTCTTTATAATACTGCAGACGTATTTTTCATAACTTTTGAAGGCATTAGTATATATTCTCTAATAATCAATCGAGTGTTGACTCTATTAAAAATAACATATCTGTACGAATTGAAATATACTATTTTTGCGTATTAAACAGTCGGCCTACTATATATATATATATATATATATATATATATATATATATATATATATATATATGTGTGTGTGTATATATATATATGTATATGTATATATATATATACAGAGAGAGAGAGAGAGAGAGAGAGAGAGAGAGAGAAATAGACAGATAGATAGATATCCCGGAAACAGTGTTTCATGGTAGGCAACTAATGATCCCTTACATCAGTACTATAGTGAATTCGAGAGAGCCACTTGATGCAGTGATTCCAGGTTATTAAAGGACGTATTGACAATAGTTTTCTAACGAATGAAAAAAAAATGTAAACATTAAATAAGTTTTTTGTATAGTTTTAAAGTTTAAATCTTTCAAGGCTATATATATATATATATATATATATATATATATATATATATATATATATATGTGTGTGTGTGTGTGTGTGTATACAGCATTAGATAAAGATTAGTTCCATAATCTAGATATTCTAATTAGTACAGATTTTCGATCATCAGCTAGATCTTATTAAGACGTGGTCGCATTCCAGCCTGAAAGAATATTTCACTTGTATCATACATAGAAAGAACGAATAATTAAACACAGTTTTTTTTGTTTTGTTTTTTTAATTTAAGAATTGGGTCTAGATTTCTGTTTTTTTTTTCATTTATTTTTTTTATTTTTTCTTCTATTGTTGTAGTATCGCATAAATGACAGCAGGCAGGAACAGGTTTTCCAGTAATAATTCGTAATGTACAAATCTTATAGTAGGGGGACTCGATGTTTTAAAGGATTGAACAACCAACAACAAACGTTTCACAATCTCATGTTTCTATAGTAATTCAAATCTTTTAACCGCTCATTTTTCAATCAAATCAATGTATTGGTTAGTCTAGTAGGGGACCTCGTGCGGTGCATGAGGTTTAATTTTCACATCCCTCTCCGCAGTGACGTCGTCCACAAAACATTGCAGTGCACTCAAACCTTTACAGCACCATCTGTTGGTTTGCTATGATTATTTTTATATAATATAGCATGAATTACAATTGCAACTAGAAAAGTCAAGTCTCGGGGCTTCATTGTGCTCTAAACATAAACATTCATTTCGATTAAGCCCTATTGTATCAAAAACCTGCTGTTGATTTTTTACGCCCAGCCCTCTTATTTGTGTGGTGAGAAAACTTGTCATGAAAAGCCGATCATATAAAATCAGGAGTAAGTTCTTTGATATGACAATAACGCATTTGAAATAAAAGTTTCTGTTTAAAGCACAATTCAACATGGTCCTTGGTGTTTTGATTATAAACTTCAATACACGCTATTATCACAGCATGAGTAGAAAGAGCAATCGCCTCGAATAAACGCTAGAAATTTTAATACAATTGAGGAAGCGGTTGAAATGAGTATTTCTGCTTAGAGCACAATTGAAACATAATACTTGACTTTTAGATTTTAAACTTTAATGCAAGCCGTTATAAATAAAGAAATATTTTATAAAATCAACCGTAGGTTTTTTACGGTGCGCTGTAGACACTAATGTGTTGTATACAATGAAACGCCGAAGTTATGTCCAGCTTCTTTTCAGTGCACTGCCACGAGTTGCCAAGTAGATTAAGGTATCAATCGATTTTATTGAAAACGGCCAATTTCAACGATTTCGATTGCAATAAAAATATGGAAGGGAAAAACATTCGTTGATCAACATTCAACCTCGGATAAGGACGGGTCTTCCTACTAGTACACACACACACCCACACACACACGCCCACACACAGACACACATATATATATATACATATATATATGTGTGAATATATATATATATACACACCAATTTCGAATATACTGATTATATGATACAAAAATAAATATATCATTTAATAAAACCTAACTACAATTAAAACTTCGTTAATATGCACTAAAAACTTTTAAAATAGTATACGCAAATGCTATTAGGTTCCGGTAAGGTATAAGCAGCGTCAATGCCAAATGTTTCTGATGAAAATTTAAAAAATCAGAATTTGCGATAGAAACAAAAGCAGTAGGAGTGAAATATTACACATCATGATTTTCCCGAAAATAAAATAATACAGTCAGAGAAAGCTTGTATCCAATCTAGCCTCGATATAAGAATTTAGCATGCTTTATCTAGAATAAAGAGGGTAAGTGATAAACGTGCCATATATATATATATATATATATATATATATATATATATATATATATATATATATATATATATATATATATATATATATATATATATACCTGAGGATTTAATATCAGTTTCGGATGAAAAATATCTAACACGTATTCCTGGAGCACATTCAAAGTATATTTGCACAAGATCCAAGTTGCTAAAATAAATTCATTCGATCTTCAAAGATAATAACAACTTAAATAAACGTTAT
>NC_136494.1:20479813-20517313 GCF_053919585.1 Euprymna scolopes
ATAAATATTTATTATTTTATCATCATAACTAGCAATGGACAATTTCAATTTAAACAAAATCAAATAAAAAAAAGACAATTAATTTATTATTTCGATCTGCAAAACGTTTTGGAATCAGAAAATAATCATCAATTTTTCCGATTCCGATACCGATTCTGACACCCGGAAATTTTCCGATTTTTCCGATTCTGATTATCGTTCCAACCATAATATATATATAATACACGGACTCCCCCCCCAAAAAAAACAGTGGACATTCAATTGTTTTTTTGAGCATTTTACGGTCAATGGAGAAAAAAAAAAGGCCAAAGACCCTAGTGTTTTGATGTGATGGTTTGAATAGAATAAACTAGTTATGACCAAAGTTTCATTTCATTCAGACGAAACACTAAGAAGCGGGGCGTTATTAGAGTTGAGTCCCGTTTTTTTTGGGCCACCCTGTATATATATATATATATATATATATATATATATATATATATATATATATATAGTAATTTATAAAATATATATGGCGACTAAGCTACACTGAATATTCTGCGTTTCATCCACTGTAGGATTCGTCAGGCTTATGCGCGAATTTTGTGGTTGCTTCTTGTTTTTATATATGTTGAGGATTTCTAGTTAGCCAATCAGCTTTCTAGTATCCACCGCGCCCCCTCCTATCAGCCAATGGGCATGCATTTTATCGAACAAAGGATCTGTTTTAGAACTAGGTTGGTGGTTTAAGGTAGCAACCACAAAATTCGCGCATAAGCCTGACAAATCCTACAGTGGATGAAACGCAGAATATTCAGTGTAGCTTAGTCGCCATATATATTTTATAAATTACTAACTAGCTCTACCTACGTATTGAGCACTTTTGTAGTAAATACTTAAAGTTTACGCATAAATCTATACTTTCGTATATTAAATTTATGTATATATATTTTTTTTTGGGGGGGTCACCCTGTAAATATATATATATATATATATATATATATGTGTGTGTGTGTGTGTGTGTGTGTGTGTGTGTGTGTGTAAAAGTGAGAATGTATCTGTGGACACGTGTTAATCTATATACTAAACAAATCTTAGATCTACAGATTTACAATTTGTCATATAGTATATTTAGACATGTGGAAAACTATTATTATTTCCATCTGCAAAACGTTGTTAAGGTACCAGAATTGAAAAAAAAAATGTTCCGTGGCGGGTGTTCTATGATTATCTGTTTGTCAAATGTTTCATGAATGCGCATACGTGAATGGTTCACATGGCAGATTTCTAATCTTAAGAATAAGTAATTATGAAAATGCTGTTTACGTATTATATCAAGCTGGCGTAATGGTTATCGTATTTAACTCAGAGTCGTTAGGTTTTGGTTTTAATCTCAACGCGAGTATTTTTTTTATTTTACTTACAAGAAGTGAACTGTTTAAAAAAAAATAACGTAAGTCTCGCGTGCATGCGCCTCACTTTCTGTCTGTTATTTTAGCTCATTTTTAACGGATTAAAAATTACCTTTTATGCCAGGCAAAAGTAAGAATTTGTGTGTGAGGGCGCTTCCTAACCTATATATTCAAAGATATTTAATTTACAAACTTTAAATTTGGTATAAAAGGTTGTAAATCATGTTGAAAACTTTTCAATCGGTTTTCATCCGAATAAAAAGCGCTGCTAAAGATTCAAATTTAAAAAAAATGGTGCTTGAGGGTTATCGTGGTATCATGTGTTTGTCAACTGTTTCACGATTAATGATTCCCATAATTAATTGCTTATTTTAATAATAAGTATTTTTAAAACACTTTTATAGATCATGTACAGCTGGTCTGATTGTATTCGTACTTGACTGATTCTTTCAAGAGATTGGTTGCGAGCTCATTTTTTCTATTTGCAAAAAGTAAATTGTGTAAAACAATAATACTCGGATGCAAAATAATTAGTTAATATTTTACTTCATTTTTCAGGGATTTTGCGGTATTGTGTTTTAAATAAATAAGACATCTGCATTAATCAAAATATTATATTTATGCGTATTTTACGACCGCGAAAAGTTCAGAGGCCTGCGGTCCTGGATATGACTTAAAACTATATCCGATGGTGAGGCCCCACCTTGCGGGCTTTGGGGAATGTGGCGCCACCCTTTAATTGCCATTGCTCCCAGGTCCACTCTGACCCGGAGTGGTAGTACCTATAAGGGTTCCAACTATGGGTTAAATAGAATCTGACGTAAAAAATATATATACTCCATTAAAAATAGTTCCTCAAAATAACTAGATTGGCATTAAATAACCTGAAAAAGATTGATGTGCCGTAAAACAAAAACAACCAACCAACCAACCAGAAGCCTGCTAGTCAATAACAATATGGTCACAACGTTTCACCCTACGTACTCCTAGGATCATTTGATCTGCTTCCTGTTGAATCGCGAATCTCTATGTGCACATTGTCAACTGACCTAACTGATAATGTTGCTAAGTTATATGCAGTTCTAACCGAAACTCTCTTCACACAGAAAGTTCAATCCTAGCTACAGGCATCACTAACAAGAAAGTTTTAAATATGTTAGATATTGACCAGACAAGGATGAAAACTGTGCTGGTCGATTGTTCTTATGATTATTATAGCCTAACAGTTTTGGCAACTTGAATATATTTTAGTATAATAAACTTATTTAGAATAATACTTTATATACATCTATTAAGGGATGTTTAATATAAATGTGTCATAACAATTTACTTGATATTCTAGAAATAATTACATTTACAAACATCAGGTGATTATCATAGTGTCGTACAATAATATCGTCATTAAGAGGGGACATGGTATTTTACAATACGTGGAAATTACTTAGAGAAACGAGTTAGTCGGAATGGGGTGAGAGAAGAGAGGGAAGCCAGCGACAGACTTCTGCCGTCGTCCGACCAAATAGTCATACACCTGGCCCCATACTGACCTGAGCTCTCTCATTTATCAGATTACTAGCTGTAAAATGAATAACACTTTGTTGATTTAACAAGTTGTTAGATTACAAAAATCAGGGTCAAAAAAGCCTAACTATATACTCTGTCACGCATGTTGTAAAAGTTCGTAGGTAGAAAAGACAGACGAACATATAACAATATACTGACTTTTTAAAAACTTTTAAATTTAAATAAAAAAAAAACAATGTACCACTCTGGATTAAATAATGGTAGATGTGGAAATTATGTATGTATTGCCGACTTCAGCATAAATATTCCGACATTTGGCTTGAAACATGGAGAAGGTAGGGGATAACATCGATCGGCTTATTGTATTAATAACACCCACGATCAGTAGAGTCCGAAAAATGTAAACAATACAGATTTTTCACCACCACACTTGTATAATTTCTATGTTTTTTTTTTCTATAGTGTCCATACATATCAAGCTGCAAATACTATTTGGGGATAAGCGATAGATGCGTCCTAAGTGGACTAAGGGAAAATATCGTAATGATTAGTAATTTTAGATATGATTTGACAGAATTATATTATTTAAAAGCATGAGAGAGCCTAAAAAATACTCTATTGCATCTTCGGCAATTATGCGATCCTATAATTCCAATAAATGTAGAGTGACAACGTATTAACATGGCACTACTTAAGAAGTTATTATATAGAGGAAACATTAAAAAACTGGAACCTTGTATTAATTCTAAAGCTCTGTTTAGTTTCTGCCTTACTGCTGAAAATGCAGTATATACATAAAATAAAACACTGGCACACTGCTCTCTTCTCTTAAACCTCTGTTTCATAGAAGGAACGTTGTGAGCATGGCTTTGTTCTATCGGTTTTTCATTGGAAGTGCTAATCAGAGCTTCAATCTTTGGCCCCCTTTTCCAAATATCAAAAAAAAGCACTCGACATCCTACAACCACTATCAACAATTTCCACCTCTCTCTCTCTCTCTCTCTCTCTCTCTCTCTCTCTCTCTCTCTCCCTCTCTGCCTAAATCTAAACGCAGATTCTATGGACACAGCTTTTTTCCTAGAATTTGCCCAGCTGTCGAACAGCTGTGAAAGACAAGATAAGGAGCCGCAAAAACGAGAAGATAGGAAACAAATGACAGATTCTAAGATGTTCTAGACGTGTTAAACCACGTTCAAACACGTTAGCAAGAGTCATTTCTATGGTGATATATTCTGGAGGTAAACTGTTTAATGTATATATCAATAAAGGTGAAAATTCGCATTTGAGGACACTACCCAGCCTATGAATTTAACGACTTTTTATTCCACAGTGTAAAAATTTGGTATATTGTGATAAATATACATGGAAAAGTTTGTATCGGTTTCTATCTAAGAAACATCTGATAATAAGTCAATATTGATAAATTAATAGGTAGGCGTCATCAGGTTTTTATCTGGTTATCAACTGTTTCACGAATGCGCATACGCGGTCATGAAACATGACAATTTCCTCGTGTTAACTATAAGTTTGTCCGAAAAAAACTTGTTAAAGGACATATCAAGCTAGTTTAATGGCTATCGTACTTGATTCACTGTCTTTAGATTTCTAAGCTCGAGTACATCTTTCTTTTTACTACACGGAAATCTTTTAGAAAAACATAATACTCGCAAGCACATGTCTCAGTTTCTTTCGCGTTTCTTTACTTTATTGTCTTGTAAGATGAATACGACCTTACGTTTAGTACCAACTTTATCTCTGCGGTTATAATAAAAAAAAAGAATTCTGCATTAAAAAAAAAAACATATAATAGTCGTGCGTATTTTATAACCTAGGGCGTCTGCTAATAATCACTTGAAATACAATTAAAATAAATTACTAAATCATTGAACTTTCATACGTAATGAAAATCGAACAACCGCATAATGGCTGCTTAATAAATGCTTAAGTGCGAAAGTCTGTACTTCATCCTATGTTTGTCTATGGTGTATGTATGTAAGCTCTGTCATTGCTATTTTATAAGGGATTCAGGAAGTAAATCGGGATGTAAATCGGCTGAAACGCTGTGATAAAGATGCTCTAAGCGCAGATAGTAGCCCAAATAATTAAAATAATATTTAATTATGTTTAGTTTAGTCCAGGTTATTTAATTTTGTTTCTGCTTATTTTTGTGTTTGTTGAGGGATTATATTTTTAGTACAATAACATGAATATCAAACGTTATTAGTTTTATGTAAATTATTAATTCTGTATTGACTTTACATGTTAGTCTGCAAGTAATAATTCATTTGATTATCAAAAATTCAAACATGCATACGTAATTTAAATAAATTAATTTCACCTATGATCCAAATATTCTATTCCATCTCCGATAGACGAATCATAATTCATACTGAATAAATTCATTTTTATTAAATGTTTATTTAATTTACAATCTTATTTATTCGGAAATATATGACAACAGCATTGTTAATAACATCGGCAACAAGACTTGTTGAATATCAATAATTTTAATTTAATTTCTTTTAAAGAAAATTATATTTCTGACGATTATTTTAAAAACAATTCAGAAACAATAGTTCAGATGTGCACTGTTCTCTTATGTTATGAATCCGAAGCTTATATAGTCGGCATTGGTTTACTGGTGTTCTTTTTCTGGTCAGAATTATTTCTCTAAAACGTATTGGCGATAAGGGAGCGACCACATGAAGGTGGCCAACCTCCTAAGTGAAGGTGATTTTTGTAGAAAAACTGGAGTCGAACTTGGAGCATCCAGGTCGCCAGTCCATGTCTTTTATTCGCTAGATCATACTCACTTAACACTCCTCTCTAGTAAAACGAACGATGTAATTAAAAGTATTTCGAATTTGTTTTACAAATCGCGCCAACGCATGAACATAGCTTTAATTATTGTATCTATTGTGTGTTTATGAATGCCAATGTATACAAAAAAAACAACAAAAAAAAAACGGCGTGTTACTAAGTTGACACATTTGAACCAGTGTCCAAACGTGTCAACTTAAGTGTTGAAAGCACTTGGCACAGTGGTGTTTGTTCGGTCAGTGCACCTGCTTCATGTTAGCAGGTCATATACATTGACGTGTTTCCTAGTTTCTCTTTTCTTACACCTGATCACAATTATATTGAAGAGCTTCTATTTGCTTCTCATAGAAAATCAGGACAGTAAGAATTCACAAGGAATTTCGTTTATATGTTTGGTTTAAAATAATATCGCGGCTGAAGCCATACCTTATCAAATGTAATTTATCTGTTTCAGAACTATTACACCATTACACATTCACATACAAACACACACACACACGCACGCACACGCATTCACACACACACACATATATACATATATGTGTGTGTGTATGTGGGGCTGTGTATGTTTGTGGTTGTGTGTAAGCTCTGTCATTGTTATTTTATAAGGGAAATTATCAGGTGTTTGTTTGTATATAATTTGCGCTGAAAATAGCAATAACAGATCTTATACTTAAAAGCAGAAAAAAGTTAGCACAGAATCTGACAAGAAAGTTAGGAAAATACTAATTCACAAGAAATTCCGTTTATATAATTGTTTAAATATGTCAATAATGTATCAGATGAACTTATAACTTATAAAACGCCATTTATCTATCACTATTATACACCCATATATATATATATATATATATATATATATATATATATATATATATATATATGTGAGTGTTATTTTTATTAGCAATATCAGCAGGTGCTTATTTGTATTTAATTTTCGCTATAAAAACAAAATAACAGATATATATGAATGTCGAACTGAGAATCCGACAAGATGCGGTGGCTTAATTGTAAAATACTAGACTATCGATTGTGTAGTCGTAGTGTCGATTTCTTGACAAGAAGTTTAACCATACTGATGACAAGTGATACCCAGAAAGACGTGTCCATTAATAAACCTTTATGCATGTATTTTTTTAAAATGATTTTTAATATATATATATATATATATATATATATATATATATATATATATATATACTGCGTATCAAATTATTAACGCGTTTACATGTTTTTAATATTTAAGGAACAATTGAATAAAAATCCATGAAACTTTGAGTAAGTGCTTACAATAATAATCAGCTACTCCAGTTAGAAAATAAAAGTATTTAAGGTTTTATTAGATAAAAATATTTGTTTATTTCAGTGTGTCAAGTTATTAACGAAGTTGAGAAAAAGCACAATATAACCATGACTTATTTATTGAAATAATTTTCAAACATAAAATAAACTAAGAAAAATGCTTAGAACACAAAAACTATATTACAATGTCTACGTTGACATATTTAGTAGGACATATGCGATCATCTTTTATGAATGACATGTGAAAGACGCTGATCCACAGGATTTCTCAAATTTGTGATTTCGTCAACAGTTATTCCTCGCCACACCTCTTGGAGAGCATGCCACAACTCAATTTTGCTCTTAAATTGGCGTCCACTTGCATAGAGGCGTCACTTCATGATACTCCAAAGGTTCTCAGTTGGGTTCAAATCTGGTGAATTCGCAGGCCACTCCATCTTCCGTAGCCCAGAGAACCCTAGTTATTGCAAATACTCTTTGCTATTATTTGCTGCATGCGAGGAAGCATTATCCTGCATAAAACTAATGGTCCTTCTGAACGTCAACCTTTGCTTGTTCAGCCATGCTTCAAAGTCCTCCTTGAGAAAAGCTGTAAGCATTTAACGTAATTTTACGCCTTCTGGGACTCTCCATGGGCCAACTAAAGTACCTTTGAAAATCCCAGCTCAAATTATTATCCCCCTCACCAGCTTTTTGTCGCCTTAAACGCTGATTTTCGTCCATCTAGCACCCAATTCTGGCTCCAGCAACCCGGGCCATCAAGAGTGACACGCATTCATCCGTGAACAAAATTTTGGAAAACTCCGTTTTCTTGTTGCCCCTTTCCCATTCTAGTCGGTTTTGTATGTGATGTTGCTTTAGTGGTGCTTTTGTCACCGGCTTAACAGAGTTTGCCACTTCTTTCAGAAGGCGACATCGAGTACTTTTTGAGACATTCTTAAATTCGGCTTGGTCAAAGACTTCTAGACTTGTCTACCCAGGGTGCTTAACAACTTCACGTTTAATTAGGAGTAGAGAACGGCGTAAAACAACTAAAGATTTACCTTTATCAGATCTCTTACGTACCTTGACAGTTCCTCACAGGTTGATTGTACCTACCTATCATTTTCGGTAGTTCGAGGGTATTTTCCCTTTTGCTAGCTGTTGTGTAATAGTACTTTTTCAGAAATGCTCAAACCACATTTACGACCCAATTTATTGACCAAACAAACTGTCCTGTTAATAATTTGACATACCTTAATTACGGTGGATTCAGCAATTACGATGGCACGTTTTTTTTACATTGCGCGGACAAGTACAAAAATTTCACCGTACGCGCAGCTCAGCATTGCCAGCGTTTCCGAAGCTTTTGGTACGAAACTACCGGTACGTGTCAGAAACTGGTAAAAAAATGTTATCTCTCTTGTTAATAATTAGACACAGTGTGTATATATATATATATATATATATATATATGTATATATACATATATATATACTAGCATTTCAGCCCGGCGTTGCCCGGGTCTTTGAAGGTATATGCTGAGCAAAAAACATACACACAAAAAAAATTACAAAAACGGCCAATTTCTCTTAAACTTTGACCCCTATTATGCCCCTTTAACAGTTATAGTTTTGGGTTCAAATCGGGTTATTAAGTTAGATCCATGTCCAAGGAACCTATATCTGAAATTTCAAGAGTTTAGGCCCGAAATTCTGGGTGTGTTGAGTTCTAAAAAGTAAAATCGTTGAACTTTGACTCCTTAATCGCCAAATTTCTGATATATTTACGATATAGTTTCCGTTATATGTCTGCTAAGACTTAAATGTAGCGTATAAGTATAACACACACACAAACACACTCACACACATGCACGCGCGAGCGCGTGTGTGGGGGTATATTTGTACGAAAAGACTGCAATCTCTATACAAAACTAGCTGGCTATCCGCCGGTTCCCGGTTGTACAATATGCACAAACATAATATTTTACTTTAAACAAATTGCTTACGTATTGTTATAGAATCAATTCTCTGTTGATTATTATATAGAACGAGAAATAATTTACTTGGTTGACAAATCTGAAAACAGAAAAGAAAAAAAAACGTAAAATAAAATTAAAAAAATAATTAAAATAATTTCCTTCATCAAATTCTGTGTGTGTATGTTTACAATATCACGTCCGCTGATATTTGGGCTTGACGATGTATGCACTGAAAAATTTATTCCTGATTAATATTTAGTTTTGAACCCTTTAAACGAAGGCGATTTTAAATGACACCTTACTTATATCGTAATTTGAGCTCATTAATACAAAAAAATGTAAATAAAATGGTGAAGTACACACGGACTTGAACAAGGCGTTATTCGATCTGTACTAGAATATTCCACAGCTGAACCTTAACTCTAGATGACAATAAATTTGTGTGTGTGTGTTTTTTTAATACGAATTAATTCGCTGGGATTTCATTATTCCCCTTGGCCGGTGTAACGTAAAATGCTGCCCTGTAAAAATTATTCTTTTTTTATATTATAAGGGGGAAAGACTATTTTTAAGATCGAATATTTTTACGATTGTGAATACTTGTCGGGTGTATTCCTGTATAAAACCTATGTAAGAACACTTCCAAACATATGAATTAGTTTTGATTAAAATTTGAAAAAGATAGACTCAGCCTTTTCGAAACCTCTGAGAGAGAGATTCACACACAGAAACAATGGCATTGACATAAGAGTAGAGATATAGATGGAGCCCAAGGGAAGAAGTAAAAATCAGCTAAATATTGGTTTAAGAAAGACCATACCCTTTCCTATTGAAACTGTTTACTCGTGGAGTGAAAAACAAACTAATAATCCGATAAGTTAACTAAATAGAATTAATCACCTCTGTAAATTTAAATCCCGTAACACGAATTCCATGCAAGTTCTTATGGCGATACACTGCGAAAATACAACGCGGAAGGTACTTTATAGATTATTTGCGATAAATATATTTTCATACCATATTACCGAGATCTATTCACTTAGTAATTAATGTTGAAGAGAATATTCCAAATTGATACATCACTATTATACATATTCGTAAAATATATATTGTAGCAAACAAGTTATATAAAAGAAAGAAATGTAAGTATTTGAATTGCAACAAAATGTGTACCATATATATATATATATATATATATATATATATATATATATATATATATATAAGGTCATGTCATATGCTACTGGTACCATGTAACGCAGTACTACCAACCACATGGTCGGGTCACCGGCGACTGAACTGGTTCCTCCACCAGACTTGTTTGGTGTGGAGGGTGGCTAGTCTGCCTGAAGGATTAAAAAAATACCTTCCAAAGAGCTAATGACCCCTTTACGGGGTCAACGCGCAACTAGCACAGCGTGTGTTTTTGTGTATGTATGTGTGTGTTGGGGTGGAGAGGGATCCCGTAAGCCGTGCTGAAGGGAACCTTTCTAGGAGAAGCGAATCTCTGATTTTAAAAAATAATAAAGCGGGAGACTAGTAACCGTATTAAGCTGGTCTGAAGTTTAACTTGTTGCTGGCGATCTTGCTCTTGCTTGTTGCTGGATCTCAACATTTTGATCCGAGAGAGAGAGAGACTTAGCTGTCGTACAAAGCTAAGACTTCGTAACATCATCTGTGTATAGATACTCCCTTAGGCATTTGTCTATTAAAATGGTCCTCTGGCGATGGAAGTCATTTTTGGGCTCATGGACTTTAAGTGTCTGAGGGAGTGTCACTCTCTTCATTACAGCCGTTTCGTTAATGGGATGCCAATTTTATGTTTTATGTTTTCATAAAAATTTCCTTCTGCATTAATTCGTAAGATGTGATTTTCATTCGAGGTTACCAACAAAAAGATCATTTTGTACATGATATATCTGGAGCGCTCGTTTGGGGAAAATAAATTCCATCCCCACGTTGTCATAGGTCGGCCCTATATATATATATATATATACATGTGTGTATGTGTGTGTGTGGGGGGGTGTGTAGAAATATATCAGCAAGGGAATAGAAATGCTATGAATTTGCTGGTAGTGGCATTAATTTTAACATTGCATTAAAGCTAGTCATAAGCTCATAAAAAAGCTTTATTGTGCAAAGAGTTAGAACACGGATAACAAAAATTTCAAATAAAACGATAGGTTAAAAGTCAAAATTTAAAAAGGGAAATGAACAGATCAAATATTATGAATGCAAAGGATAATAAGAGACAATGCTCCTTATCGAAAAGATCCGGAATAATTGTCTTAACTCGCAGACTCAAACTAAAATCCATAATTTGTATGTATATATATATATATATATATATATATATATATATATATATATATATATATATATATATATATATGATTGTTGAGCTGGATTAAATCCGACGATATGAAATAAAATGGAGGTGGAAGGACCTGGATACTCAACGTTTCGCCCGATTTATGCGGGCTTTTTCAAGAGGGATGGTCATTGACGAGAGAGTCGGAGGATTGGGGCTATATATAATGATTGGGGAGAGCAGCGTGTTTTCCTTATGTAAATTAGATGTCATATATACATGTATATACATTTTATGAGAGAATAACTAAATAGAGTAAACTAGTGTAGTGGATTACGTCTAAAAGATAAAATATCGTAGAGATTAAAAATTGTGTTTGGAAATATAGCGGTGATAGATTAAATAAATAAAATGACACGAGATTACGAAAGAATTTTTTTTTTTTTTTAAATTAGAAATAATTGAATTGGGATAAAATAGCGCAGTAACTTAAAAGATGGTGTCTAAAAATAAGAATAGGAGGTGATAAAATGGAGTCTAAAAATAGATAATGATAAAATACAGTAAATAAGTAAAATAAAAATAAAATTAAGTGAAATTACGAATTACGAAAAAAAAAATTCGTAATTTCACTTAATTTTATTTTTATTTTACTTATTTACTGTATTTTATCATTATCTATTTTTAGAATCCATTTTATCACCTCCTATTCTTATTTTTAGACACCATCTTTTAAGTTACTGCGCTATTTTATCCCAATTCAATTATTTCTAATTAAAAAAAAAAAAAAATTCTTTCGTAATCTCGTGTCATTTTATTTATTTAATCTATCACCGCTATATTTCCAAACACAATTTTTAATCTCTACGATATTTTATCTTTTAGACGTAATCCACTACACTAGTTTCCTCTAATTAGTTATTCTCTCATAAAATGTATATACATGTATATATGACATCTAATTTACATAAGGAAAACACGCTGCTCTCCCCCATCATTATATATAGCCCCAATCCTCCGACTCTCTCGTCAATGACCATCCCTCTTGAAAAAGCCCGCATAAATCGGGCGAAACGTTGAGTATCCAGGTCCTTCCACCTCCATTTTATTTCATATATATATATATATATATATATATATATATATATATATATATATATATATACAAATTAAAATCCATAATCTGTATATATATATATATATATATATATATATATATATATATTTATATATATATATATATTATTGACTATAATTATAATTAAATACCTACAGCCAATAGTGTTTCATTCTTTCGGGAATCATCAATGCAGGGCGTCACGATTAACGCCGGTCGAGAGATTCAAACCTTGCCAACAAAAGTCATGTCTGGCTTTATTAGCAAGGATCCGAACAATTCGGCTATCGTCAGCAGCCAGAGATCCAGTTGAAATTTAAATATTTATTCTTAATAAATGTTTTTTTTTACCATCGGTAATAAGTATTTAACCATTATATGACGATATATGTATATGAGCTAAGTTGTCGGACTTTATTACAACTTAAAGTCCTCAACGAGAGGAAACAAGTTTCTTAAAAGGGCTAACATTATATATATATAATAAAGTAATTAAAATACATTTACTAGGCAAATTCAAATGTAAGCTTCAGTCAAATATACTTATTAATGTTTATATTTATGCCAACCAAACTAAAAACAGTCGATACGACACAAAGAAGTAGAGCTTAATACCATAAGCAGAGATAAAAATTACACACCAGAGATTTACATGTAAAAATTTACAAAATAATTTAAAAAAAGATGGTAAAATATTCTTATCCCGCGGGATTTCAAAGAATGTGCCATTCTCTCCTTCAGAAAAAAGAAACTAACTCACAACTTATATTAATTACGGAGCTACAAATTTCTAAGCTTTAGCATTTTATGAACCTCCACTTCATGATAGTTACCATTTCATGTAAAATAATGTTTGTAAAATTGTGTTGTATAAAATGTTTGTCTAAAGAATTATTTGTAAAACAATGTCTTTATGTAAGCTGTCCAAATGGAAAAAAGGGAAAGGAAAAAAAGGGGAAAATAAAAGAATAATTTAACTGGACTAATTATTTAAACTAGATATATTCTAAAAGGGATATATTTGATTTTACCACAAGGATGAGATTCGAACTTACCCGGGGAGAAAACACGCCAAAATGACAAATGAATGCATAGCATGATTCTTTCCAATAAAAAGTCCAATCTATGTTAGAATGTCGATAGAATCAACAAAAAAAAAAAAAATAGATAAAAATAATAATGCTAGGTTTTCTAAAAGTTTTAGTACACGAACTGAGGGGAGAAAATGAAACACTTAAGTCTTAATCCCAAAAGAATGATTTATCGTCGGAGCAAGCGACTCTATAAGTCACTTCGTCGGTCGGTCTGTCGGTCTGTCGGTCTGTCTGTCCTTCCGTAGCCCTTTTGTGCTTAGCCTTTTTAGTTTAGATCAAAGGTCTGTTGTTAATACATGCTGTTTTTAGCTTTTTAAGATTTTCTTGGCTAAGCTAAACGTGTAGCATCTGTTCCGGCAGATACTGGAAGCAAAGACCAGATGTGGGGACAACCCAATATATAATACCTTGGTCAATGTAGGGCCAACCCTTTATACCGATTGTCGCTATCCAGCTCCACTACTCCCCGGGGAGTTGGTCCCCATTTCCAATTCACTCCTTACATTAAAAATCGACTTTGTGCCTAATTTGCTCGGTGGAGGAGGAAATAAATACCAACCCCACATATAATATCTTGGTCAATGTGGGGGAAACCCTTCATACCAATTGTCACTATCCAGATCCCCTACTCTGCGGGGAGTTAGTCACCATTCCACCTTCGTTCCTCACATAAAAAATCGGCCTTGTGCCTAAATTGCTCGGTGGGGGAGCAAATAAATACAAACCGAACACATAAGACATTGGTCAATGTAGGGGCAATCCTTAATACCAATTGGCAAGATCCAGCTTCCCTACTCTGGGGAGTTGGCCCTCATTTCCCTTTCACTCCTCACATTAAAAATCGGCTTAGTGCCTTACTTGCTCCCTGGTGGAGCAAGTAAATACAGTTTTTCTATGCCTTTTGGCCAAGATCAAAGTGTAGTATCTGTTCCGGCAGATATTGCAAGCAAAGACCATATGTGGGCGCAAACACATATATAAGACCTTGGTTAATGTAGGGGCAACCCTTCATACCAATTGTCAGGATCCAGCTACCCTACTGCCAGGGGAGTTGGTCTCCATTTTCCCTTCACTACTCACATTAAATATCGGCCTTGTGTCTTATTTGCTCGGTGGGGAAGCAAATTAATACCAATCTCCCATATAAGACCTTAGTCAAAGTAGGAGGAAATCTTCACACCAATTGTCACGCTCCAGCTCCCCTACTCCCCGGGGAGTTAGTCCTCATTTTCCCTTCACTCTTCACATTAAAAACTAGCATAGTGCCTAATTTGCTCGGTGGGGCACAAATAAATACAGCCTTTCTTGGCCTTTTGGCCAAGATCAAACCGTAGTATCTGTTTCGGCGGATACTGCAAGCAAAGACCATATCTTTGGGCAACTCCACATACAAGGCCTTGATAAATCTAGGGGCAAACCTTCATCGCAATTGTCACTATCCAGCTCCCCTACTCCCCGGGAACTGGGCCCCCTTTTCCCCTTAACTCCTCACATTCAAAATCGGCCTAGTTTCTAATTTGCTCGAAGGGGGAGCAAATAAATACAGCCTTTCTTGGCCGGAACAGATACTAAAAGCAAAGACCATATGTGGGGGCAACCCCACATATAAGACTTCATACAAATTGTCACTTCCAGCTCACTCACTCTCCGGGGAGTTGATCCCTATTTCCCCTTCACTCCTCACATTAAAAATCGGCCTTTAGCAAAATTTGCTAGGAGGAAGAGTAAATAAAAACAAACCCCAATATAAGACTTTGGTCAATGTAGAGGTAACCCATTCATACAAATTGCCACTATCCAGCTCTCCTACTCCCCGGGGATTGGCCCCCATTTCACCTTCCCTCCTCACAATGAAAATCGGCCTTGTGCCTAATTTGCTCGGTGTTGGGGGGAGCAAATAGATACCCTTTTTTAATCTTTTGGCCAAGGTGAAAGTGTAGTAGCTGTTCCGGCAGATATTGCAGTAAAGACCATATGTGGGACCAACCACGCATATAAGACCTTCGTCAATGAGGCGGCAACCCTTCACACCAATTGTCACTATCCAGCTCCCCTACTCCCCGGGGAGTTAGTCCCCATTTCCTCTTAACTCCTCACATTAAAAATCGGCATTGTCCTTTATTTGCTCGGTGGGGGAGCAAATAAATATCCTTTCCTTGGCCAAGATCAAAGTGTAGTATCTGTCCGGCAGATACTGCTAACACACTCACTATTTGGTGGATCCCCACATATAAGGCCTTAGTCAATAGTGGGGGAAACACTTCGTACCAATTGTCACTATCCAGCACCCTCAATCCACGGGGACTTTGTGCCTATTGCCCCTTCACTCCTCACAATTAAAATCGGCCTTGTGCCTAATTTGCTCGGTGGGAAAAAATAAATACCAATCCCACATATAAGACCTTGGTCAATTTAGGGGTAAACCTTCATACAAATTGTCACGATCCAGCTTCCCTACTCACAATAAATTCAACTTTTGTGGGCTTTTTGGCCAATATCAAATTGCAGTATCTGTTCCGACAGATACTGCAAACAAAGACCATATGTTGGGGCAACCCCACATATAATACCTTGGTCAATGTAGGGGCAACATTTCATACCAATTGTCACTATCCAGCTCCCCTACTCCCTTGGGAGTTGGCCCCATTTCCCGTTCACTCCACACATTAAAAATCGGACTCGTCAATTTAGGGGCACACCTTCATACAAATTGTTACGATCCAGCTTCCCTACTCCCTGGAGAGTTTGTCCCCATTTACCATTCACTACTCACATTAAAAATCGGCCTAGTGCCTAATTTGCTCGCTGGGGGAGCAAATAAATACCCTTTTCTTGGCATTTTGGCAAAGATCAAAGTGTGGTATCTGTTCCGGCAGCTACTGCAAGCAAAGACCAGATGCGGGGCCAACTCCACATAGAATACCTTCGTCAATGTGGGGGCAACCATTCATACCAACTGTTACTATCCAGCTCCCCTTCTCCCCGGGGAGTTGGTCCCCATTTCCTCTTAACTCCTTACATTAAAAATCGTTCTTGTGCCTCATTTACTCGGTGGGGGAGCAAATAAATACCAATCCTACATACAATGTAGGGGCAAGCCTTCATACCAATTGTCACTATCCCCGGAGAGTTGGCCCCCATTTCCCCTTCACTCCTCACATTAAAATCGGCCTTGTGCCTTATTTGCTCTGTGGACGAGCAAATAAATACCCCTTTTCTTGGCCTTTTGGCCAAGACTAAAGTGTAGTATCTGTTTTTACTACATGCTGTACTTATGTTTGTAACTTGTGTTATAAAGGGAGAGGATCACTTTTCTGTATTAATTTAATGTAAAATAAACAACCACTTTACAACCAGTCAGTCTCAAAGCCATTCAAGTAATTCCTCAGATCATTCAAGTTGTTTTTGAAGGAGACCAGTTATTTTTTTAAGCATTTAAGTCATTCCTTAAGTTCATTAAAGTCATTCTAAGTCATTTACCTTTTATTTATTTAAGTTATTTCACCCCATTTTTCGGTCGTTTTTGTTTATCTTTAAGAATTGCATGTCAACCCTACATTCACGCATTCATTCATTACACGCGAGCACACGACTAATGGCTATCTGCCTTGTTTAAAGCAAAATTCGATAGAATTTGTCTCAAGGAAATGAGATATAGTGGAAGAACCTGCCACCCCCTGAGAATAGATTATTCAGTCTATAATAGAAGCTTACAAGCGGTAACCAGCGATGAATAAGTAAATTTTGATATTATGGCATTCAAGGTACCATTCGAGTGTAGCCTCGTTAGTGATGTTGTTACTTTTTTCTACAATGAACCTGTTACACTTACTCTGTTCGATGACCATTACTTAATCTGAATTAAGTTTAACTGAATTTATTTCTCCAAGGATACATAATATATGCACATATATAGGGTGGTACGATAAAGGTGTTGCCCTAAGGAAAACAACACTATAGATTTTTTTTTAATCAATTCAGGTAACTTGATTATGTAGTAGAGCCGACATATTTACTGTAGCCGCATTTTGCCCCAATAACCGCCTCGATATTTGTCCGCATCTCCGCAACTGGTGGCTTGACTTCTCCACAAGCAGCGATATTCTTTTGGCAAATACTCGGCGGATAGCTCCGATCAGATTTGCTTTGATGTTGTGGGAAGTCCTGTTTGAGACGTTCTCGATGTATTATCAAACGAAGTAGTTCTGCAGGTTTAGGTTGAGATGGAATAGTACAAGGTCCTAGCAGTCTTTCTGAAGCAAGCTTGGGTCGACACCGAGTCTTGCTTCCACACCCAAGGCCTGCAAGCAGCCAGCTGATTTCACCAGGGCATCTTCCTCTCTTCAGCACATCCAGGGACACTTTGATGTTGACTTTCAAACGGACTTCGAAGATGTGAGGTGACAAGGCTCTCCCTTGAAACCAAACCGAAGACTATAACTGTGACCGGAAATTGTGTTTATTTTTCACTGCGAGCACGTTCTTGCCATTTGTTGCAATCCAGCGATAAATTTTGAGGGTGCTCGTAATGATTCTTTTCTCATAAATTAGACCGGTAGAGAGCATGAGCTTTATATAAGCGCATCTCCAAGCTTGCTTGTTGAATATTCTGTCACTTGTAGACATGATAGAAAACTCCTATCGCAATTGGGAGTTGTACAAAACGGGCAAACACTACATGTTCTGCAACGACCAACGGAAATGTAATCATGTCGTCATTTTAGGGCGACAATTTTATCGTTCCAGATTTTACTCATAGATACTTATACATACATGATGATTGCTATTTCTTGAGAGAAAATTGCAATCTCTTCAGGTTGATGTCAGAGTTCGTAGATGGCTCTTCTGCTCAGCTAAACTCTTGCATAATTGTTCACAGATGTGGCGGGAGAACTTACCAACATTTGCTGAGTCTTATAAGGATACTATATTATGCACATTTTCAAAGACTTTTCAGATTTACAGACCAGTCCACACATATTACGAAACTTTGGTAATATAGCTAGCATCGTATTCTCATAAAATAGATGAACACAGTATATATATATATATATATATATATATATATATATATATATATATGTATGCATGTATGTATGTGTGTGTGTGTGTGTGTGTGTGTGTGTGTGTGTGTGTGTGTGTGTGTGTGATAAAGTAGTTAATCTATGCATAAATGCAACATTAAGATTTCTTGCGGTCGAATAATCTTCCAGAGTTTATTTGGAGTATCGCCGACATGGAATTTTCAGATACTTAACTTGCACAATTTTGTTTGTTGGTCTTTTTGTAAGAATGTAAGCTAAGGAAGTGACAAATAATGTTGTGTATTGTTCGAATTTCACAGGCAGCGATAAATGCCATTTTCTACATTGACATATGTGAAACCATGAGGCACTTGTGTCTTTACGTAGAAAACAATTATTTTATTCAGAAAAATATGTATCTGTTTATGTATATGCATATATATATATATATATATATATATATATATATATATATATATATATATGTCATATTATCTATCAATTTATATTTAAATAGATTTATTTCTATTCATCGGTCTATCTTTTATATATATATATATATATATATATCTGTATATATATATTTATATCTATGTATCTCTTTCTCTCTCTCTCTCTGTTTGTCTATATATATATATATATATATATATATATATATATATATATATATATATATACATACACACATAAATACATACATACATACGATACAATCTCGTTGACATGCAGCTTCTTAGAAGCTCACTGACTTTAAGTAACGATGAGTGTGACTTATAGCAGACGGTTGAAAATTTTGAAACGCTAAACGCTGTACGTGTTCTCCGTTTATCTGGGAATTATTTCCAGTCATCCTGCATTTATCTATACTTGCAATTAATGGATGGATGAATATCTCACTACTGATGCAATTCTCTATCTATATAAAAGCCAAGTACGTACAAGGATGGAAAACTGCTGCCATATCCGGGTAGGAGCTGCTAAAAACAGTTTCTCCTGCCTTGACTGAGTACAAAATAGACTTCGTGGCTTAGTGGGGGATGCCCTTTTCTTTACCCTGCAACCTCTCTCCCACAGAAGAGACGTTGCGAGCCCATTCTTGTTTTATCGTTATTTCCATGGCAGATGCTCGTCGGAACTCCAATCTCTGATCCCCCCTCGCCAATCCTTCACGAAAAACACCCGTCTAGCTGAATCCACTGTGAAAAATATCCCCCACTCTATATCTGTGCCTAAATCAAAACGTAGATTCCATGAACAAAGCTTCTTTCTTAGAACTGCACGCCTGTGGAACTCTGTTCCGTCTGCCTGCTTCCCACCTGACTACAACTTGGATCCCTTCAAATCCAACGTTAACAAATTCCTAATGAACCGCCCGCCTAAGTAAACACTTCATTAAATCTCCATACTAACGTACTGAACTTGCAATAACCCTTATCCCTGAGTGGCTTCCGGGCCTTGATAAATGGTGACCACCGTGTAAGAAAAATAGATGGATATATAGATAGATAGATAAACAGAGAGAGATAGAGTTGAGAGACGGAGAGAGATAAAGAGAAAAGCAAACATGTACATATACCAAACCTTAACTTTATATGTAGAGATTAAAGAAACGACTTGGTGCAATTGCGACAAGAAATCTGGTAATTATATCGATTGGTTTGTTAATCCTCTAGAAATCACGATTTAGACCAATATAGAATGCATACAAATAAAACGATTATAATCGCTTAAGGAAGAAATTGCATTTCCTGTGGAACGCCTTAAAAAAAGAGCATATTATGATGTAGCCGGAAGCTATGAAACCTTAAATCTAAATTGACTCTACTTTCAAACCACTTAAAATTTCTAAAAAAAAATCTTTATACACATTGTGCAAAACATCATATTTAAGCTTAAACAAATTTACTAAAATATAAAAAGTGCACACAATTCTAATTACAAAATGTCATAGAATTGCATGTGCAATTAAGTGTACTCTTATTTAATTATTTATAAACTTTTAGATTACTCTTCTCGTATCGAGTATTATTCTCACAGCGTTTCGGTCGATGTAGCCTATGTGTTTCTTCAGTCATATACTGGGAATTCAGGAATATTTTTTGTAAAACTCAGGAATCTGCAGAAGAATTTCGAACATGCTAAACATTGGCAGTAGCATGTTTTCGTTCCGCCAGAAATAATTTGGTAAAAGTTCCAAGTAATTGCAATTGTATTTTGAATCATATCTGCAGCGTGGATCGAACCTTCTACGGAATTTTACTAAGTGTTTTATTCACTGCGGTAGCTTATTTAACATGCATCTGTATACGTAAATTACACAGGTATGAATATGCGTGCGTGTGTGTGTATTTTTATAGATTATGTGATATCTATCTGTTTTACTCTCTCTCTCTCTCTCTCTCTGTATATATATATATATGTATATGTATATATATATATATATATATACATATATATATATATATATATATTTATGCACTTAGTTTTTTTGTTGTTGATTTTTTTAAAGGATATTGAGGTAAGCGCCTTCACCTTGAAGATCGGATGTTTTCTTTTAGAAATCGCCCATTTATTTTATTTTTGGACGTAAATAAATAATATATATATATATATATATATATATATATATATATACACTAGGAGACACCTAGAACTATAGTATAATATCTGTTCCAACACCTCGTTCCCTCCTCAATTAGTGGAGGAGAATCCCCCCATGACTGAAACGACTATCATCCCTTCTATCATCCCCCTCCCATACCTACTCCCCCTCCAATGCCCCCCTCTGGGGAACAACATTTCCCCACACTAGGTGACGATCCTGGGTCTGGCCATACCCACATGGGGAGACAAATAAATAGAAACATTAAAAAATCCCCTATTTTAAATACACCCTCTTTCTAAACAAACATAATATAAGACTAAAACGAAAAATCACAATACTAAAATCCAAGAATCCAAAAAATAAATATCAAAATAGAATGAAACCACCCCTACCCTTACTTCAGAAGAGCCAGTCCCCCCTCCCCACACATACCCATTAGTAACGACCTCGGACTACAGCCGCCTTCCTAAGGAAGCAAATAACCCCAAAATACTATAAAAAATATACACATTCCTAAACCTATAAAAGCAAACACACACACGCACACACACGCGCACACACACACATAAACACACACGCACACTCACACACACCCTACCCCACCCTAAAGGAAAAGAAAAAAACATTAGCAGAAATAGACTACAGCGAGGTCAACGCCTCCCTGGAAAAGCCAAATAAAAAAGAAATAAAAAGCAATAAGAATTCAGCATACCAATGAATAATAAACACTTACAAGCCTCCACCCCTTGGAAAAACTTCAAATTAACTACAAAAATCGCCATTTTTACATATTTGAAAATAATTTCTGACGAGGATGCATCACAGACCGTCTGAAACGCGCGTAAACGATTTCAATGACTTTAAAACATTATTACAATGATCCAAACATAATTCTCAATGAAAAACCAAGACACGGAATAATAAAATAATGTTAAAAATACACATTGTTGGTGACTACTCCCTTATTTAAACATACATCTATCTTACGTTGGAATTTATTAACCCATTTTAAATATATATATATATATATATATATATATATATATATATATGCATCTCTCTCTGTCTAAATATATGTATGCATATATATATTTAATAATAATGGAATTATAAAAAACCCAACTATATATATGTATATATATATATATATATATATATATATATATATATATATATATATATATATATATATATATAAAGCGTGTCCCCAAAGTAGCTGATAGTTAAAATAAATTATAATTTTCTTTAATTTTATATTTTTCTTTTTTTTTTCAGATCATCTTGAGTAACACTTCCAAGGTCATCATGATCCGTTACACTACTAAGTGGCGGATATTTATCATAGAGTCGTATTTTCGGTTGAATGAGTCAATATCAGAAACTCAAAGTGAATTTCGACGAAATTTCAACACAAGAAATCTCCCTACTCCCAATGCAATAAAAGCTATGGTGGCTCGATTTCATGAGCAAGTGTCTGTAAGTGACCTCCCCAAATCTGGTAGGCCCTGTACGGCAAGAATTGATGAGAATCGTCATAGATTAGCAGAGAGTGTGGTCGAGGATCCAACGACATCTTTAAGAAGGAGATCAAGTCAAATTGGGGTCTCTCGGTCAATTTGTTCCAGCAGGACGGTGCAACGACGCATACGGCACGAGATACATTAAATCTGCTCTAGGACATATTCGGCAACAGAATAATTTTTCGTGGCTGTGAGATAAATTTACCACCCCGCTCGTCCGATCTCACATGTGCAATCAAATAATCAAACAAACAAAACGAACTGGACAGAATAGAAATGGATTGCGGGGGCGGGGGAACTAAACCCCAAGAAACTTACCGTGTAAAATGCAAAATATTTATGGTATTTTATTTATGTTTTTTATTCATTTATTGTTGGTTTATTTTCTGCAATAAAATCCAATAAACGAAACAAAGTGTAAAAAATACAAATTGAAAAAAGTAATAAATAAAACCAGAAAACTGACCATGTATAATGAAAATATGTTTTTATTATTATTTTTTAATATTGGTTTGTTTTCTGCAAAAGAAGAATTTTTTAAACGTATAATTGTTAGGTGTAAGTACAACATTTTGTTATGTGTTTAGTTTTGTTTTCTTGTTTAGTTTTGTCTTCTTTTTTGTATTGTTTTCATTGTGGTCGCTGTTTACCAATTGGAATGTCGTCTGATTCCATATCGATAGCGTATTAGTAATTGAGCTAATGAAACTCTCAGAAATTCAATGTATAGGAATAAAAAATGAATAAGTAAGTAATCCGAAAATAAGAATCAGCTCTCCCCCTACTATCACATAAAAAATCACTGCAAACAAAATAGAAGGAAAAATACAGTAAATAAAATCTTAAATTGAGTAATCGTTTTAACATGTGAAGAACGCTCGTGGCTGACTGGTAGAGTTAACTTCCTTTCGTTTATGTAACCCCTCGACTCGCCGCCTCCAACCAAACAAGAAAAAAAGGGGAAAAGGGAGGAAAAGGGGGGAAAATAAAATAAAAATAAATATAAAAAATGGCATGAGTAACCCATAGAGTAGCTGTAATCGAAAGTTGATTTTAGCCCGACGGTAAAATGGAAATCCATTTTTTTAAAGCAACTAAGAACTCAAACCGGTTTTTGCTCGGAAATTCTTCCATGGACGTATCCGCAACGGTGTTAAGTAGTCGCGGAGCGGAGTATGAATCTAATAGAGAGAAAAGATTTTACCACTTCCATTGATTGTAACAGATTTTGGCCGTGAACTTTCAGCAGAAAAAAATATAGAGATCTAAGATTATCGAGGAAGTGGATAGATAATAGGCCTATAAAACACCAGTGCTGCAGTCCGTGCATATTACATACGTATGAAATGTCTTGATTTTAATCCTATTAAGGTCAAACTAAGAGTGGAAAATGAGTTCATTTTATTTATATAGATATAATAGAAGAGATAATAATTACATGTCTACAGACACTAGTGTGCCATCTCTTCTGGAATCTTCAGTGCAGAGTGTCACGATTTACACCAGTCGATAGATTCGAACCCACTGACAGAAACCATCTTTATAAAGTTCAGGTTTATCCATTTTCTGTTATATATATATATATATATATATATATATATATATATATATATATATATATGTATATATATATATATATATATATATATATATGTGTGTGTGTGTGTGTGTGTGTGTGTGTGTGCCCGAAACCAGGGTGACCATCTGTATAATAGATTCAACTGAACTTCATAAAAATCCTGCAGTTTTATAAATAACCCTGGGCATAGATGAACAAATAAGATAGGGAAGGACGAAATTGGATATTTTTATTGACATACATAGGTTAACGAGTTAGACATTAAAATACTCGGGTTCGACAATGTACACATGAAGGCGATCGTAGATTAAGTTTACCGAAACGTTTTTCAAAACACACTTAATATGAAAACAATAGTCCGAATTAATTTGCTTTTCAAAAGTTTTTTTTTCTTTTATCCACTATTTACGACCGTAAGAATCTTCTTAACACACGTAAACTGTACCCTACGCAAGATAAAGAAAAAAAGCAAATACGTGGGAATCTGTTTTATTCCGTTATGGTGAACACTAATATATACACGTTGCGATTTTAGTGTGTTGCTTTGAAGCCATCCTCAGCTTTGCCTCTGTTGCCGATCTCTTCTGTAAATGTTTCATAAAGGTAATACTTCCGTTTGATGCAAACATATGACAACCGGCGCGTTTTCTTTTTTCTCACGATCTCGCGGCTTCCACACCGGAAATGGGTCGTTTGACAAGCAAATGCCAAGATATGGCAAGGGACAATCACTGAAAAATGCATGACAAAATGTGCGGAAATAGTGGAAGGGGTCGTGTTTGCGTTCTAGAAAATGTGTGTGACGTAATTGGCTTTTGATGTATTTGACCTTTATAGAAATGAGACAAGCTCAAGCAATAAAAGGGGGATGGGTCGCTTAAGTTGGAAAAGGAAATGGACGACAAATGTATATATATATATATATATATATATATATATATATGCACGAATAGTAAAACAAAAAGGGGGGAGAAAAACAAAACAAACAAAACTATAAAAGCTAAATAACTTCAAGATAAAAAGAAATGAATTCTAGTAAATAAGAAACAAATATGCATTATTTTTTTTACACAGTGATCACCACTTATCAAGCCCCGGAAGCCACTCAGGGATAAGGGTTATTGCAAGTACATTACGTTAGTGTGGAGATTTGATGAAGTGTTTACTTAAGGGGGCGGTTCATTAGGAATTTGTTAACGTTGGACTTTAAGACATTTTTTTGTAGCACAGAAAAAGGTAAAGCCGTAACAATTACCCACTAGTATGGTATCGAGAGGCCCCACCAGAGACAATTGCATGGTCCAGATCCACTCACCAAATGACAATACAGCAGTCCTAGTACTTTGCGCCTGCTGATAGGACAGCCTCCTTAGTGGTTAATCCAAGGTTCGGGTCCCTGACTATCAGGAGGATAACGTCAGCCCAGACATAACGTTTACCTCCAGCACCCTTACTAGTGACATAGCCCCAAGGACAGAGGGAGACAGAAAAAATTCCATCTCAGACTACTGGTCACCAAGTACTACCGACCTTTAAGCAGCTTATACTTCACCCTTTGTCACAATACAATAGAGGTTTTTAAACGGCATCAAACGGGTATATATCGTATTCTCTGCGGGTGTGTGTATTTATTCTCTACTTATATACACGTGTATGTAACGTGTGTGCTATTGAATGTGCGTCTGTACTTCTAACATTCATCTAGGTGTGTTCGGCTAGTTTTCAAAATGTCACAAATTTACTTATCTGGTGTACGGTCAGATAAAACGACACATAAGGAACAGAACAAACATATTTGTGTCGTCAAAAAAAAAGGGACGAATATCATTATATGGAGTTACAACATTTGGTTGATTAAGGAACCATTATATGAGGTTAAAAGATTTGATAAATTAAGGAACATACGTTGACCATCTTTGGTCATGTTGGACAGAAAGCTGCAACGAAAATTCTACCACGAACTAAAGACGTCGGATTTATTTCGGCAATCTTTATTCCAAAATGTTGTTCCAATCTTAAAAAGCTTGAATGCTGATAAAGTCCTGTCTATATCTTAATTATCGATCTTACCTCTAATGGGTGCGATCCCGTCTTTCGACTGTTTCTCTAGGCTGCGCCTTCCAGACTCTACTAACTTAATTTTTAACGTATATCTAAACTCATTACGACATGTACCTACTCTTATGGTTTTTATCATATATCTTTTTTTTTAAATTAAAACTGAATTTTCTTATCCTATTTATTAAACAACCTTTCTAAACATATTATTCTGTTACATGTTTCTGGTTTAAATCTTTCTACATTAAATTTCAATCCTATTTAAAAACATTCTTCGATTAAAGACAATTGTTTGTTGGTCCCCCGACAAAAAGACGGTTGATCTGTAAATTCACCTTTGTCCGATCGTCCATTCGTCTGTCCGCCTTGTTCTCAATAACTAAGCCTTGGAATATTTTGTAAATCTTGCACAAACATTAAACACGATATGAGTAAAAAGTAACAGAACGTATTTCCGGGAAAACTCCGGTTTCATCCGTAGGGGTGTCGTTCGGGTTTAAAATGCTAAAACTGACACCTTTGTGCCTATTAAAAAAAATGATGCTTTGGATTTTTATAAAACTTTCTGAGAAATTGTAACTAACTGATTTCTATAAAAAAATTGTTTGTCTATACTTCGTGATAACTCCTGGGTATGCCCCAGGGTCTGCTTTAGGGCTAATAAAACCACTCTATTATTGGGACTATTTTACCATATTTGTCCACACTTTTCTGTGTATGTCTATTTAGAGGTTTAACATGGTACGGAACTCAAATTTAAATATGTTAAGGCCTTGGGGACTTTCGGGATAAATGGTGGGGAAATGATGGGCTTAGTAATTTCTTTTTTTGCACGGCGTAGAACTCAAATTTACATAAATTAAGCGCTAAAACTACACCGTGTGTTCATTTCTTACCAGGATTTGACGTCCCCTGGGGAATTTCGGGGCTAAATGGGGGGGGGAACAAATGCTAAACATAGCAATTTTTTTGCCTCGTTCACTATGTACCCACGCGTTTCCATACCATTATCATCACTTAAAATATCAATAACTCACATCTTTATCCGGGATATGCGACCTTGCTATGACTTTATTTATACTCCTATGATTCTTTTGCGTATTGATATTCATATTAAAGTCCGTTTTTTTTTGCCATTTAAAAAGAAAATAAAGTTTGTATGGCATTCATCTGCAGAAGATCTAGTTTATTTGCATATTCTTTTAAACTTTTTAATTTATACTCTATTAGTTTTTTCGATTTTTTATAGGAAGACCATCTTTATTTAACTATTACGTGCAATTATATTCATGCAGATATTTTATCTGATTCATACTTGCGTAATAATTGTGTATAAATCTTATAATAAACATACACCTTTTATCCATATATTTATGTATGTCTATATATAGTTGTTTAAAAAAATTGCCTGCTAAACTTCTCTCTGCTTTTGGTCTACAGACATGAAACTTAATATGTAGGGTATTCGAACATATGCGAGATTTTAGCCGAGGAAAATTGGTACAAATGTGTGAAAATTAAAAAAAAATGAAATTTCTCAGATAAAGGTCAGACGAGGGCATAACGGGCATGCATGCGTAACATAATAGCTATTAGTTCATGTTTTAATTTTTTTGGCTTGCAGCAAACATATCTTGATAGCTCAGGTATTGATCACAAATGTAAACCGTAAGTTTTGATTTCGATTCTCGGTAGAGGCGTACGAGCCATTTTCTTATAATGTTTTTTTAAAATCATTATTGTATATATGGTCCAATATAACCCATTATGTCTTTCTGTCTGTCTCCATATTTTAAACTCTTCCTTCTCCGAAAGTAAGAGCTTCAAAACGCCGCTAGCAACCTCAAATGATTGGATTTTTAACGTGTCGTTATTTTGTGGGTCTTTTTTAAGGGGTCAAAATGGTTCAAAATTGGCAAAAATCATTAAGCATTTTGTACATTAATCTTAGTTTATTTTTAATTTTAAAGCGGTTTATTTTTCGTGCCACGTTGTAGTAACGCCACCAACTTTGAATGCTTCGGGTTCGATTCTAGCTGATTGCACCTAAATACTTTCTTTTTACTTTTAGAATCACGACTCTATAATAATATATCCGAACCTTGGAAGAATCAAAATATATTTTTGCGTATTTTACGCCCGGGTAAAACCAACCCCTCACCGCCGATAATATAATAATAAGTACGAGATATTTATTAATCAAAATATCATATTTTAACGAATTTTACGACCGGGTAATGCCGGCTGGTTGGCTAGTATTATACAGGAAACCTCCGGCTAAACGGAGATAGATGAGGTAAGTGAACCGTAAAGTATTTGATATAATGAACAAATAGATGTCCGGAACGAAAATAAAAAAGAGGAGGAAAACAATCAAAACGTAACGAAGACTGATCTCTGCATAAAGGATCGTAGCAGACATTCGATATAACACATACACGTGACAAACAATAATGTGTTTAGAAAAATAGAGCTTAACATATAGGTTTGGATATATATTATGTTTACCGACGCTTTTCACTTGTGGACTATTTCTTTTCTACTAACAGTAAATGCCGAGTAATTAAGAGAGAATCCCCACCGTTTTGGTGTCTTCCATTCGTTAGCATACTACATAGAAAAGACACATCGATAAAATAGTGGAAGGAAAGTCAGAAAAGTAATTTGAAGAAATAAAAACGGAAAATAGATTTTAAAAAATGAATAAAAAGAAATACTGAAACCAGGAGAAAGATCAAAACAAAACAACAACAAAAATAGAAACATACAAGATCAAGCAATACACTATCTACTGGCGTTTTTGGCCTTCAGGCCAGGATAAAAGTGTAGTATCTCTTTTTCAGACGCGATACTTCAATTTTTTTGTTCTCTGTCAGTGGAGGGAAATACTTCACGACTGGAACAATTTTTAATTTTTCTGACATTTCTCCACGTAAAAAAAACAACTCTGGTATCCTTGTCCCACAGGGAGGCATTGTAAATAGGTACTATAATAAAAATGGAATTTTGCGTGTGTAAGTTCGTTCCACATAGACCATAAAACGGCTTGATCTTTTTAATGAAATTTCAGACGAATGTACCTTGCGTGACTGGCAGTGTTCTCAGATTCGTTTTATATATACTCTGATAAGTATCAATAATCGACAATCGAAATATTTCGATGCAAAATAGAATAAATACATTTGTTAAACATAAATACAGGTGCGCGTTCAAAATGAATGTTTCTGTTTAAAGACTAATTACACCATCAAATTTGACTTTTTATTCAAACTTAAATAATGCCATAATAACCGCAAAGGCATATAAAACTAACCGTAGATACTTTAATATGACGGCAGGTTACTTCACTTTTGCATTTTAATAACTGATCTAAGCGATTATATATAGAAATACATAGTCGGTTCTCAATTATGCAATGTAGACTACACTCTATTGTAGACTACGTCATTCCAGAGAGGTATATGAAGCTTCCTCAAGCTGCACTGGAGTAGGTATCCAACAAGTGCAGGAATCAATCGACTTACATGAAAAATGAGCGATTTTACCGATTTCGATTACATTCAAAACACGGGAGTATGAAACATTCGTTGGTCATCACTCAATGTCGGGCAAATTGTGGTCTTACTGCTATTATTACTACAAAATAAAGAAGACACAAATGGACAGTTCTTGTTGTACCATGGATCTCTAGTGTTTGTCGATGGAGTGAGTATACGTGGTTTTATATATATATATATATATATATATATATATATATATATATATATATATATATATATAAATGTTTCTTATCGTTGAGCACTAAGTTGCAATAAAGTCGGTCAATTTAGCTCTATTGCTCAGATCATCATATAATGATTAGATCACTCTGACAGACGTTAAAAGTATTTCAAAAGGAATGTTTGAATTTCAATAGTATTTATCGCGGTTAACAGTGGCCGAATCAATTAGGTCCTTGCTAACGGAACCAGAGAGAGATTCTGTTACTGGATTCGAATCTACTGACCGGTGTTAATTATGACGCCTTTTACGAATGATTCCCGAAAAGCTAAAACACTTGTGTGTGTAGGTATTTAATAATTATTATAGTAAATATATATATATATATATATGTTTATATATATATATATATGTGTGTGTGTGTGTATGTGTGTATGTGTGTGTGTGTATGTGTGTGTGGTAACTGGCGATGCCCGGTTGAAACATACCCATCCGTGTAAAATAGTAAAGTACGATTGTTGGTCACGCCCCCCCACAAACTACGTTAAGAATTGTGTTCGAAATACCCCTCCCAACGCACTCTATGGAAAACACGGCTGTCGGAATAGAACCATACCTCCCGTAAATTAATTGCGGTGTAGACTGGAGGTACGTTTATATTGAAAACTCCCAGTATGCGCCAAATGTAAATGGTCTTGTTTTGATGAGTATACTAGAGACCTTATAAAACTCGTCATTGTCAAGGACATTTTTAATCTAAGATGAAAATTACCTCAACCCTTGAGAAAAAATAGTGTTTGGTTGGTTTGGTTGTTTTGTTTTACGGCATATCAACCCTTTTCAGGTTATTTAAGGCCGAATCCAGTTATTTTGGAAATAGTCTTCATGTTGCATTCAGTTATTTTGTACAAGGCTTTTATTCTTCAAGCTCTTTGTATCTTTGTATCCCCTGTCCTGCAAAACATGATTGCGCTTTGCAATGGGAGAGGAAAAAAGGGTTACAGTATTTATGTTTGGCACATTTAAAGCTAGGAAACCAGTCAGGAAGTGGGGGAGATAGAAAAAGGGAGGGAAAATGGGCAGAAGAAAAAGGGGAAGACGGTGGGTTGTTCTTTTTGTTTGGGGTTTTGCAGAACATAATTCAGTTTTGCAAAAGGAAGTAGAAAAACAACAAAAAACATCAATGTTATGTGCATTTCGTCTCAGAGAGCCAATATCTTCAGACCCCTGATCTGGTAAAACCAGAAAAAATAATGTAAAAACAGAAAAGTGAAAACACTTGAAGAAAAAGAAACGTAGCCCCACCATCCTTCCCAAAAAATAGTTTCCCGTGAAGTTAACTATTAACTATGCTATAATTTTAAACACAAAATAGATTAGTCGGTAGTTAAAGAGGCGTGAGTTAATGTGATGTGGGAAATCATAAAAACGTAAATAGATTTACTTTGTAGGAGCCGACGACGATATATATATATATATATATATATATATATATATATATATATATATATATATATATATATATCTTCGTCGGCTTCTACTCGGATCTAGAAAGTATATTGTTTTAGGGGGTAATGGCTGCGCGACTGCCACGCACGCACGTTTGACCCACAATCGTTTCACTGCGGCTCAAAACAGATGAGACAGGCAGCATCTCCAAAGGTGGCTGCATCGGACTGCGTGGTTCTTAGTTTATCAACACCCGTCTTGTCGCCTGCCCGACAGACGCTGCGTTCTTCCGTTGGAGCTGGGAAGCTCCGCCGTTGGGGGTTTTGGTTTGATTTCGGGGTTTTCCTACCCCTATCCTTTGCCTAAAGAGGCATACCCTACAAGGAAACAGGGTACACATACACACACACACACAACCACACAAACACATATATATATATACATATATATATATATACATATATATATGTGTGTGTGTGTGTGTGTGTGTGTGTGTGTGTGTGTGTGTGTGTGGAGCTAGTTGGCCGTTGACCGCAAGGAGGGTTCATCCGCCCTTTGTAAGGTCTTGTTTGTAATAGATTCTGGGAGCCTAGCCTCCCTCCTCAACAAGCAAACTAATGAAGGAACAAGTTAAGTCGCCCGTAATCCGACCATGCAGCAGGTATTACTGGGTTACATGGTACCAATAACACAGTATTTGACCTAACTCAAATATATATATATATGTGTGTGTGTGTGTGTGTATATACATATAACTACTTAATTTACTCACATAAAATTAATATGCGAAAGTATTAATATATGCATAAACTTAAAGTATTTAATTCAAAAGTGGGCAATACGTAGGTAGAGCTAGTTACATTTAGAAAAAAAAACATATATGAACCCTACTTAAAAGATAACGCTACTCCAATATACGTAAACCCTAAGTCCAATCACCCATCATCAAGTATAAAACATATTCCTAACTCGATCGTAAGTAGACTCAAGCGATGAAAATACATTTAATGTAAACAACAACAAAATAAACAATAAAAAGTAGACACCATGACAAAAATAAAACTAACACAAATGACACATATATAACAAGCAGAAATAATAATAATAATAATAATAATAATAATAATAATAATAATAATAATAATAATAATAATGAACCAATACCAGACAACAACAACGATACTAGAAAAAAAAAATAAAATTCTAATAACGAACAAGATAAATGCAACTGTAGACACCGCACATTTTGCCCACTTCAAAATAAATGTCTAACCAAAAGCATAGTTTACTAGGCCATAATATTTGCGAAAGAAACCCCGAATCCCAAGAACTATTACGTAGGTATTACTTTCTTAGATTTCAAAACTCGATATAATGACCACAAATCACATTCAACCATAAATAACACCGTATGAAAAAAAGCTAGCAAATAAATACTGGGGACTCAAGGAAAGTGTCCGTTCGCCAGAAGTCGAATTGAAAATAGTGAGATAAGAAAACGCCTGTAGAAAGCTAGATGCCCCATGTAGAAAAATTTACTATCCTGTACTTTTAAGAACCTCAACATCTATTAAATTGTAGAAGAGAAGTAGCGAAAAACTGTGTTCACAGGATAAAATTTACTCTAGGATAGAGATACAAAATAAATGTAAAACTAACAAAAATAATAGAGAATGAACAAATAAATAAATAAAATAAGTAAACTATCATGCATGTATATGTATGCATATATATATACATACATATATATATATATATATATATATATATATAAACTAACAAAAAACATAACCTAGATTATAACAGATGACGACACTAGATATCCAGGCTAAATAGAACACAACAAAAAACCAGGTGAAGCAGAGGTCAAATCGGTCTTTGTCCTGTTAGTGCATGTTCATTGGCTGATAGGTGGGGCGCGGTGGATACTAGAAAGCTGATTGGCTAACTAAAATCTCAATAGAAGGTGTATATATATATATATATATATATATATATATATATATATATATATATATAAACGAGAATTTGTCTCTGTGTGCGAGTTCGTTCCGCCTAGATTCGGAAAGCACTTGGTTGATTTTTTGAAGTTTCACCAAAAGTGCAAGATATAGCCAGGAATCCTCCTCCGTTAGTTTGTTTTATAAAATAAATAAATTAACAATTCCCAAGGAATGTCAATCCAGCATCCCCTTCCCAGCTATCTTCCTATTCCTGACAACCGTACCACTAACCTAAACACCCCAACAGCCGATTGATAGGACCCCTCCCCTCTCACATCCCCCTGCTTATTCTCTCCTTCAAAAGCTAATCCGTACCAGCCTGCTATGCACCTGTGTGATCGAGATACACCAAGTCGTTCCACTGAATATGCTAGGATGTTAATAAATGAAATAAATAAATAAATGAATAATACATAGCAGCAGAAAAAATAAAAAAAATAAATAATAAAGACAACAAAATAGACATAGAATATATAAAATTAAAGTTATAAAATGAAATAAATAAATAATATATATATATATATATATATATATATATATATATATATATATATATATACAAACTGGTTTTTATTAAAAAGGAACAAAAATATGTTAATTACCTAAAATAGGCCACACATAAATCCCCTCCTTACATTTGCTCCGACGCACAGCCATTCAATCTCCGCTCAATCTTCTAACATGCTTTGAATCAATCTGTCACGTCTGCCATTTTAAAAGGGACTTTTTCCGAAATTATTATGGACATTGTCGCAGACATAACAAGTAAGGTATGTGTATTGTATATAACTGAATAAATCTATGTATATATAGACATATATGTATGTGATTTTTGATTTGTAAATCACCACTTGTTTTCGTCTTCTTTCACCAGCACCGACTATATCTCAATCCTCGCATTGTGATAGCCTTCTAAATCTCAACTACATACCTATCCCACACAATGCTTCAAGCAAACTACATATCAGTTCTCTCTCCCCCCCCTCTCTCTCTCTCTCTCTCTCTATATATATATATATATATATATATATATATATATATATATATAAATTTGTAGATTCTCATTCTATTCCGGATTATGTCGGGTCTCTCTCTTAGTATATATATATATATATATATATATATATATATATATATATATATATATATATATATAAACCTACCATTATTCAGGATTGAATGAGAATCTACAATCGTTCCAAACTCTTATATATATATATGCTTTTGCGCTACGAAGAAAGTGCTGTCAAAAACCGACCGACAAGACGTATAACATTTTCGTATTTGGAATATGGACTTGTTATAATTTACTTATATATGTTCTGTAGTTATATAGAAGTTCATGAATTAAATGATTGGTATGAATACAAGGTGAAATATAATTGAATAAACAGCTTTTTTCCATAAACACCCCCATATATATATATATATATATATATATATATATATATATAGAGAGAGAGAGAGAGAGAGAGAGGGAGGGATATAGAGTGATGGAGAAAGAGAGAGAGAGAGGGATGAAGAAAGAGAGAAATATAGAGGAAGTGGGGAAGTGTTTGTAATTCTTCCAGGAATTTCGTTGTAGTATAAATATGTCTAATATTAATACTTGATTTTGTTTATGTTTGTATACAAAAATACGTATGTGTAAATGTGAGCCACTCTTAGCAAATATTGAATACATCTTCTACTCAGATTACAAATAACCCGATATCCCTTCAACGAAGTAGTCCTCATAAAGATAGTGTAACTACTTGGTCGAAAAGAAAACGGGGTCGCTATGGCCATTATTCAAAAGCTAATTCTTTATAAAAGTATATCAGGAGAAACATTGGATAGTGAGAATAAGAGAGACGAACAGGTATAAGGAAATGGACAGAGACTTGACGAAAACAAAATCGTGTACATCAGATAACGGAAAATATCCGCATTACATGAGGAGAGGTGGCAGGTCTTAATTAGAATTAAGTGTATATATATATATATATATATATATATATATATATATATATATATATATATATATATATATATATTAGCTGTAACCGCCAGACCACGCGTTGGTGTGGCTGAGTCTTGTGACGCAAGTATAAGATTGCTTTGTATCGCACAGGCAAACGCAAACGCATGCACACACATACACGCGCGCGCACACGCACGCGCACACGCACGCGCATATACACTAAAGCGCGCACGCACAAACACGCACAAGTACAGCCACGCACACTAGAACACACACGGCCACTCTAAAACACACACACGCGCACACACAATCACGCACAAACACAAACTCGCACACACAGACATATACATAAACAAACACATGCACAAACACGCATAAACCTACACACAAAATAAACACCCGCACACACTCACACACGCAAACACACAAAAATGCCCACACGCAAACACAGCCAGACAGAGGCACGCGCGCACAGACAAACAAACACATGCACACTCCAGCACACACTCACACAAATAACATGGACCCACATACGCACACACACAAAAACACACGCACACACACGCATACGCACAGACACACGTACACACATGCACACGAAGATATACCCACACATACCCATGGCCACACACGCACACACTATGAAACTAGTCAGGAATAGACAGCATAAAGACTTTAAAACTACACATAATGAGATTTAAAATTATTAAAAATTTCTATTTCTGGTTATGATTTAATGTTGGAATCAAGCAATTATGTTCACTGTGTAAGATTTCGACAACATCTGTGTAAGTTTCGACAACATCTTGGTATCGACTATATTATTCGTTCAATATGATTTATTTTTTCTTTAGCGTTATAAAGAAATAATTTTTGTCAATCTTACTAATGACAAAAGACTGGTGTCTCTAGTTTTAAATAATATAATATAATACCTTATCAGCATGTGCCCATATGTTGAAAAACGTATTCAAGTACAACATGTAAGATCTATGTAAAAAAAGATCTTGCACGGCAGGGAAACTATAATAAAAGTTATTTAGCGTATAAATGAAATATTTAAGTCAATCGTACATTACAAAAAAGAAAGATTAATCTAGCTTAAAAATATGATAGGATAATATCTCATCAGCTTGTTCCGATGCCTCAAATGACAGTATTTAACAACACCATGTACGATCTATGTAAACACAAAGATTTAGCGTAACCGTATACGAGCAATTACCGTCTACGGTATAATGGAAAACAATCTTGGCTAATGAACATTTCTCGATGTGTTGCAGTTGGTTTTTATTTTTGTATTTGATTTATTTTATTGGCTCTTGTAGAGACTGACGCTATAATTGAAAATTTCTAGAGCGATCGTTTATCTAATAACATTTAGATTCTGGAGTAAACGAATTCTCTGCTTTCATCGGATAAGATTTGGAAGAATGTGTGAATATAGAATTTATTATTATTTTTTACGAATTGGGAAATGGAAATATTATGGTATGTTTATGAGTATATGGTGCAGTGTATAAGGGTCATATCACAAATCTGTCGAAAGTGTAGAAATCGTTCCGGGGATCAGTGGGAGTGGTATTACGACAATATTTAGAGGAATAAATAAAAACTACTTCCTCTTAGAATAGTTGCGATTGTGAGGATGTTGCTGTATGAATGGAATGTAGGATTTTATTATGACGATTGAATGTGCCTAAAAAGACGATTAAAGCTACATAAGATAGTGACTAAGAGTCTAGACATAATAAATTTCTATGTGGCATCTGTTGTTGCAAACTTAGGGTACTTTGGTCAAAAGGGGAATTTCTGCAAGTTAAATATTATATAGAATACACAGACACACACACATATTTATACATATATATATATACATATATATATATATATATATATATATATATATATATATATATATATATATATGTATATATGAAACTATTAATGATTAATGATATTTTCCGGTTATTGATATAATAAATTGGTGTTGAAACTATTAAGCATAATTGCATCAGTCATTGTGTGAAAAAGCCTTTGTAAGCTCAAATGATACATGA
>NC_136494.1:20519813-20569813 GCF_053919585.1 Euprymna scolopes
ACTTGGGTTTGACAGAAAGGCCCCTGATGTCGACGAAATTTCTCTCAAAACGATCTGATGTCATATCGGCCGACAGGTGATAGAATAACACTGAAGATGTGAACAGTTGTGATTCCAATCATACAAACTAGCAGGGCCGGTGGGAAGGGAATTGCTCCAGATGAGAAATATATTTAATCAAGAAATAGGTTTTTATAAAGCTGATATTTTTCAGAATAGCGTTAAGAATTAGTTGTATAAAAAGAAAAAATAGAAACATGCAGTAAATATCAGATTACTCGCATTTCTAGGAAAATAGTATCCATTGTATTTTTATTTAAAATTGGTGCCGATGAGATAAATTATAAAGTAATAGTAAATACTAAAAAGAATAATATTTTGCTATATAATTCAGGACAGTTTATAAAAACACATTGTAAGCTACATTCTTTAATTTACTTATTCAATCCAACATCTCATGCAAAAAATGTTCTGCTATGTGAGCATTATTTTGTCGAATGTTCCCTTTTTTACGTAACGTTTTACTATCATCGTTCTTCTCTGAAAACCGCCGCGCGTCAAAAATCCTACGGGTTGATTTTCGAAAATAAGGCAACATCAAAAACAACTCACTCTCAATACAACTATCTCTTTTATTAAGCGGTTTGGCCTTGAAAATTTGTATTTGGCATTTTTCAAAGCGTAATGTACGCACTAACTAAGTAAGAGACAAGTAAAATAATATATAGCAAATATATGTTTTCAATTCTCATCGCTGCAACTTCCGAAATATAAAATTTATGCATCACTTATGCAGAATATGGTTCGCGTTATCTGATATACAGGCGCTTAGCAAATAAAATCGCAATAGTTGCCAAAAAGTATCTTAATAATTCGGTTTTTGAAGATACGGAATAGGTAATATGTCTCCCTTCTCCTGTTTAAAATGGCTCTTTAAATTATAACGTCATTATTTCATCACGGTCCGTGCACTGCACAGTTAAATATTTTTTTTTTTATTGAAACTACAATACGATGAGAGTTTTCATTAATAATTACCTTTTTTGTTTTCATCTTTTTAAATGTAGTTAGCGTTTTAAACACTGCCAAACAGTTTCGTTTAACAAAAAAATAAGGGACGGAGTTTTAGCTCGAGACTTTTCGGCAGTTGAATAACCTTATCGGAATATACCGACAGTAAAACATTTTCTGTTCTGCATAAATGCCCGTCTATGTATATGTGTATTTACCTGCATGCATGTTAGTGCTGATATCAACTGCATTCACCAACTCATAAATCAAGCGTTTCCCGATCATTTTGCTAAAAAACTGATAAGAAATAATTGCACAACAGATCGCATTTACTCAAAACACGATATCCCGTCTAACGCCGCCGGGCAAATCGTGATATCGACTTCCATTCGCGCTAGCGTGATCTGACAAACAACATCGTGTGATCACGTAAAACACCCGACACAAGGAGAGGAATGAAAAGAAATGATTTAAGTGTTTTATATATTCATCGTTATGATTAAAACTTTTTCGTTTTGTTTTAACGTTCAACGAGTGTAATTTTCTTCAATCGAGTCATTCATTTTGAACGTTTACGGCAATGTTCGTGGTTTGCTTGGGTTTTCTGTGTCTGCTATATAGCATATCAGCATGTTTTGAGTCGCTTATCGCCAAAATACAATGCATATTGCGTTTCCCTTTAAAACATTATTTTAGCGCCAAACAACATATGACAAGCAATTTATCTAAATAACTTAAGTAGTACAGGTCGAACTGTTATCGGTGGTTTTCGAATGTTACATTGGGAATCTTAAACAGGTCTCTAAATGTAACAAGATACTGTGATGTCAAATTGAACGTATGTGTAAAATTTTCTTCTATTTTATCAGCTGAATAGCTTACACCGGGCTGGAAAGATAATGCTATCAATACGGGCAAGTCACGTGTAACTCAGACACTTTCGCTAGTACTAGTGTGTCAGTCTTGGTTGTGGACAATGTCCGGAAAGAGCAGCCATTTACAGTCTGCGTAGTTGTCTGCATATATATATATATATATATATATATATATATTTATATAGTAGAGAGAGAAAATGAGAGAGAGGGAGAGAGTGAGAGAGAGAGAGAGAGTGAAGACACGCTGATGGTGGAGTCTGGCAAAATCAAATCCTTTGCCAAAACTAAATTAAAGACAAGTAGAGACTGCAGTCGGGACTGGCTTAAAGAGGCTGGCGATGACGATGTAATGACATGCGATAACGTTCGCGAAGATGATAATTTTGTCGTGATTTTAGAAACGGTTATCTATTAAAAGCTGTATTATTCACAGATATAAACGAGGAAAATATCGTGGAGAGCGTAGAATTGTTTTTGTGTGATTATGCACACCGGTTAAGACACATACATAAAAATAAGAAATATACGCGCATTATTTATATTCGTCTGTACGTGGAGGCTCTGTTGACCTAATTGATACCGTCTCATATTTTAGTGTCTTAAACTCGTCACAGGAGACAATAGGTATTATGAGTATATGTAAAACAAAGGTCCCCCCCCAAAAAAAACAACGCCGAACGGCATTCTTTGATTAGAAAAAAAATATGCAGTTTAATATGTTGGTATTATGAGAAAGTACAAGAAAGGCCAACGGAAGAATCCCAAATCGATATGTTGTCCTTCAGACAATTCTCGGTAACAAACCTCAGTGTACATGTATGAAAACATACTTCTGGCAAAGAGACTTACCCTCTCTATGACACATAGGCTTTTTTTATTTACAAATCTGACTCATTTGCATATTTCCGTCAAATTTCGTTACCTCACATGACCACCAGTCAATAACTAGCAGGAGCAGCATTTTTCTTTCTTTTATCCCCTTACTGAAGCAGAGACACAGGATTGCACTTCTTTTTGATAACGCGCCTTCTTGGTCAATAATTGGTCTCATAATTTGCCATTCACGCTGGGCGACTTGATTCGTGGTGCGAACCTTGTATACGTTCTTTTTCAGTAACTTCATCAACCTCTCTTTTATGCTGCCAAGAAAACTCTCAGTATGTCTAAGATGATAACCGCCATTCCATTAACTACCACTTTTTTGGAGAGCACTTTAGTAAGAGTACCTCTTTCCTCAGCGAGTTGTGCAACGAGAATTATGTAGTTTCACCCACACCTCTTCACCAAACGTGATCTCTCCGTATGACTGCTCCACTCTCATTGTTACAGCTACTGGATGTCGCCATTTGCATATAAAAATATATCTGTGTGCCGCTGACTTTTCATTTTGTCCAGCCTTAGATGCTATATTATACAAACAGTAAAAACATCTTCTTTGGGCAAAATTTGGTTTCTCAATGTCATAGCATTTATAGTGCGATGGTGTCTCTCTATTATTCCATTACCATTTGGGCGGTATGTAGCTCTATAATATAATCATGCGCATTTGTCCATAAACTTCCGAGCCAAAAGATATACCGTTATCCACCAACACCTCTTCCAGAAACCCCTCGTCGACAACTCTCTTCACGTCTTCTACCATTTCATTTCTGATTTTCCGCCATTTTACTACTCTCCCAGGCACATAGTCAATAATATTCAAATACGGTCCATGGTTATAATGCGAGAGTTGGCGCCAATTTTCTTCAACATGCAAGTCCCCTTTTTCATGTCTAGCCGGTGCAGGATTAATTAATTGACATTCACTATAGTGTTCCACAACCTTTTAGACATATTGCATTGAGATGTGCGGATTCACTTTTCTTGCTAGGTGTGAAGTATATTCATTTCAGAAATTATGCATCATATGCAGATCTTTTAGATACGCTGCTGCACACCACATCGGAGCCATGCCTTTCTTTTTTCATTGCCCATAATTTCTTCACTTTGGTAGGCGCTTCTGCTTTATTTTTTCTGTGATTTAATCAAAGTGAGAGTTACCTTAATTCCGAATTCTCGGATCAAGTTTTCTAGAGCTCCAAATCGACGCTTAATAAGCATCGCTGATGGTCCTTTTGTCTTGTATAGCTATCGCCACACACCTCTGATTTACTCCATCATGCTACATTAGCAGAGTCTGTTCTTACGTCCAAAATCTGCAGCCCCCATTTTAAAGCCAAATAGATGCTCTTTATAATTGAATCGAGTTCCGCAACCTCCTTTTCTCTTGCATGATCATTGCTTTGTGGCTTAACACTTAGAAAATGTTTTCCTGTTATAATTTTATATGAATACATATATATATATATATATATGTGTGTGTGTGTGTGTGTGTGGGTGTTATGTGTGTGTGTGTGTGTGTGTGTGTGTGTGTTTAGGCAGCATTTTTTCTCTATAGCATATTTAATTGAATAAAATACAGGTAGGTTTTTTTGTGTCTATTACTTCTATTTTCGATCCTTCCCAACTTTCGAATAACAGCTTTCACTTCTGGCGAGAACAGTCTGATATAATTACCATATTTACTATAAATCTGAGCACTTCTCAATCCTGTAAATGCATCGTCAGGAACAATTACTCTAACTGGTTTTGAACAATTTATAAAGTGTGCTATTTCATTATTATTTGTTTAACTTTATAAATTGTTCAAAAACAGTAAGACTAATTTACCCCTGATAATGGATCCCGAAGGATTGGAAAGTACTTGGACATATGATTAATATGGTGATTACATCAGCCAGTTCCGGCCAGAAGTGAAGACTGTTATTCCGAAGTTGGAAATGATCGGAAATAGAATTAGTAGAGAAAAAAAAATGTCCATTTTATTTAATTACATATGCTATATATATATATATATATATATATATATATATATATATATATATATATATATATATATATATATATAAATAAAGTATATTTAGGTAGCATTTTCTCATTTAGAAAAATATTATTTGAATAGCACGGAATTATTCTGTTTTACAATTTTCCTGTTTATATTTTCCAATCTCCGAATATTCCTTTTTGTGTACATCTCGAAATTGTATATGTTGGATCCATAATCGCAAGCGCTATAATAATTAATATAAGAATGCTATATGCGAGCGATATAATAATTAATACAATAATGTATATATTATTAATGTAATAATACATATATGCGAGCGCTATAATAATTAATATAATAATGTATGATAATTAATATATCGTCTACTTCTATCATCCTCAGGCATATTGTAGAAATAAATGTAGAGATTGTTTTTTTAATTTACTTATATATAATTTTTTCCTAGTCACGTGATAATTTGTTGCAAGTTAGGTGGGCGGGCATTTTTAACATATATTAAACACATTTATATATACAAACACATATATACATTTCCAAAAATTTATCCCAAACATTTCAAAACGTTACGGCTGCACTCATAATTAATATTATTTATTTGAGGTTTCTTTGTTTCAACATGCAATGCTTCGAGTATTCTTAGCCTATTTAACTTTCTCCCACTCTGCAATACTCTTGTATTTTCTACCATAATTCTTTGAAATTCCGAATGGTGGCAGCCATGTCACTTCAAATGTTGTGATATGGAGCTAGAGTCAGATAGGTGGAGAGCCAATCTTCACGACAATGTGTTAGTTGTTGAATCAACGTAGCTAATAATATTGGAGATACACTCTCCTATTAGGCAGTTAAATTTGTAAACTACGTTGGTCCTTTCCAAAAAGTCATTTGTTTGCGAAATGTTGTTTTTGATTACAAGGCTTGTTGTCTGTATTTTTTTATAATATATAATACATTTTATTTTTTTATTATTTTTGGGAGCCACATATCTACGTATTAAATTTTTAAGAATACTCTCATCGATTTTTGAGTTTCGATTTTTTTTTACATAGCCATCACCACATTATCAAGGCCAAGAGGCCACTCAAGGATAAGGGTTAAAGAGTGTACAGTAGAAATTGGACAATATAGTAATCATTAGTAATGAAAATTTGGTAAATTTGATAACTTATATGGAACGGCTAATCAAGAACTTATTTACGTTAGACTTGAAGACAACCATATTGTAGTCAGCCGGAAAGCAGGAAAACGGAAGACAATTCCACAGGCGTGCAGTTCTAAGAAATACGCTTTGTTCATGGAATCTACGTTTAGGTTTTGGCACAGATAAAGAGTGGGGGGAATTATTGATAGTGTTTACAGCTAGACGAGTGTTTCTTGTGAAAGTTTGGCGTAGGGGGAACCATAGATTGAAGCGCAGTCGAACTCTTTCCATGAAAATAACGATACATCAGAGACAAACTCGCAACATCTCTTCTGTGAGATAGAGGTTGCAAGGAAGAGAAAAGAACATCTCCTACGAAGTCTATTTTGAACTCTATCAAGGCAGGACAAGTCCTTTCTAGCAGCTTCTGCCAAGATGTGGCAACAGTATTCCATCCTTGGACGTACCTGGCTCTTATATAGATAGAGAATAGCATCAGCAGTGAGATATCTACCGGATCGATAGAAAGATCCCACCATTTTTCCCGCGGTCTTGGAAACAGATTTGATGTACGTGTTCCATTTAAGATCAGGAGTAATGGTCAAGCCAAGAAGCTTGTCAAAACTTGAGGCCTCCTGAAGACGAGAGCCATTCATTTCAATTGATGCCAGATGTGGATCAGAATGTTGATGATGAAAAGAGAGAAGCTTGGTTTTAGATGCATTAAAAGTAACCAGCCACTCCTTACCCCATTGTACTACGTGCTCAAGATCAGAGGAGAGAGGATTGGAGAGAACTTGGTCGTTTACTGTCTTAGATGTGCTACCATAAATGGTAGTGTCGTCAGCATAAATGTCTACAAATGATGTAAGGATGTGATTTGGAAGATCATTAATGTAGATCAGAAAAAGACTTGGGCCCAGGATGGACCCCTGAGGGACACCGGCATTAATACTGTGAGCTTCTGATTTTTGCCCATCAACTACTACTCTTATGAACCTATCAGAAAGAAATGATTTAATAATTGAGAAGACATTTCCAGCAATACCATAGCTAGAGATCTTATGAAGTAAACCTTTATGCCATACCCTATCAAAGGCCTTAGATATGTCAAGAGCAATTGCCCTAGAATGTTTGCCTCCGTCGAGAGATTTGCTAATCCTATGAGATATGACTGTAAGCACATCTGCTGGAGATCTAGCAGAACGGAAACCATATTGAGTGTCACTAAGAAGGTTATTTTTGTTGAGATGGTTGATTACTTCTGTATTTAACACAGGTATCAGCAACTTACTCATGACGGACAGGAGACTTATTGACCTGTACTGAGAGGGGGATGAGCGATCACCTGAATTCTTAAATAGAGGGCATACTGATGAAATTTTCCAGGGAGATGGGAAACTATTCTCCTTAAGACAACGTTTAAACAGTTTTGTAAGTATGGGCGCTAGTTCAGGTTGAAGTTTTTGAGTACTATAATTGGAATACCGTCAGGGCCAGTTGCTTTACTGGAATGAAGGTTTTTGATTAGCTTGGCAACATCACATACAGATATACATATATCACATAGCGTGTTTTCTGATACAGGAGGAAATATTGGGGGTTGGCGGCCTTGATCGCAAAGGGTAGAATTAGCTGCAAAGTTCTTGATAAATAGTTGGGCTTTGTCTGATGCTGACGAGATTACCTCAGGTCCATTGATAATAGTTGGGATGGAGCACACGCTTCTGTTCAGGATTCTGTTTGCTATTTGCCAAAACTGATGGGAACCAAGCCGCTGCTCAGCTACTTTGGACTTAACAGATTGAGCATACAACTCTCTTGCATTCTTTATTACTTTCTTACAATGGTTGCTGGCAGTCCTGAAAGCGGCTTTAGTTTCCATGCATCTATTACGTTGGAAACAGTGGAAAAAGTGATTTCTGTGCGCAATGGCAGCAGCACATTCTGGAGATAACAATGGCTGGCTGTTAGGTTTTTGCTGAAACTTTTTCGAGGGTATGAACGGTCAATACCTACAATTAAGCAGTCCGTCAGGTCTAATACTATAGAGGACACATCCTTTTTAAACATGGAATGCAGAGGTAAATCAGATATAAATGTACGGAAGATATCCCAGTCAGCCTTTGTGTATCGATATACTGTACGATGGAGAGGTACGTCTGGGGACTTATTACATTTCATTTTTATCTTAATTGATACAACAGAGTGGTCGGAAGGTCCAAGAGGCGACAGAACAGAAACTGAACATAGTGCAGGGCAAGTTGTGAGAAAAAAGTCTAGTAGGCTCGCATACTGGCCGTCATTGTCGGGCACACCGGTGGGTTACTGAACAATCTGAGTGAGGTCATAGGCAATGGAGAAATCATGACCCAACCTCCCCTCATCATCGGTATTGTTTGAGTGGGTCAACCATTCGACGTTGTGAACATTGAAGTCACCACATACGTGAATGTTAGCTGAAGGATAAGCAGATAAAATTTGGTCAATCTTCTCAGATATGCTTTGAAAGATAGTAACTCCGCTGTTATGGGGGCGATAGAGAGTAAATATAAATGCCGTAATGTGAGCTAAAGCAACCCGGAAGCACATATAGGGTAATTTAGGATCTTCCCTGGAGATGTCCCTACCACATGGCAAGCTATCCCTTATATAGGCACATATTCCATGCCCATGGAGATCTTGGGCGTCAGATTTAGAAGTTAAGTTAGAGTATCCTTTAATTGAGAACTCTTCTAGGGAAATAGCCTATCCAAGGCCAGTTTCACTTAAAAATAAAAAGTCTGGTTTAGTCTCCTGTAATTGGGTTTCAACCTCTGGAAGGTTAGAACGTAGACCCCTGATGTTGGAGAAGGAGACATGGTAATAGGGGTCTACGTTGGAAGTTGGAGTACCGGGTTTAATCGTGTATTTTTTCTTGAAACTTGTCATGATGAAATTTTGGAATTTGTGGACTAGGTCCTCAGATTTAATAGAGCAGGACAGAGAGAGGAAACTAAGAGAGAAAAAGAAACGAAGATTTTGTTTAATTATTTGTAGCTAATGATAAGGTAAAGCCGTAACAATTACCCACTAGTATGGCATCGATTTCGAGAAGAACACAAAAAGGACTATTCAGAGGCTGGAGATGATAAAAAGGAAAATTGTAAAACAGAATAATTCCGTCCTATTCAATAATATTTGTCTAAATATATATATATATATATATATATATATATATATATATGTATATATATATGTGTGTGTAAATATATATGTGTGTGTGTGTGTGTGTGGTTTTGTGTGTCTGTATGTGTGTGTGTGTTTAATGACATTTTACTTAAAAATGTTGTATTAAAGAACTACTTCCGTAATTGATTTATGCAGAAATATGCAGGAGAATTGTGAGTGCTTTATTACAGCGTCCTTTATAGGTTGGCAAGATGGAGTCGTGGGGCTTGCCAAGTCTGGTTGGAATATCATTCCATCAATATCGACCTCTCCTTGAGACGTGTCCATTCTCGGCAATCGTCCAGGTGCGCAGGTGGTCGGCGTTCCGAAGTGGCACCGACCGGAATTGTACTTTCCCTCCACTAGTTAAGCTTGTTTATAGATAGTAATCATGATACGAATAGCATCGCCGATACATTCAGCTCATTTCATCTGGTTTATCCGGTTCGACAGACACTCGAAAGATAGAGAGACGTTCAACTATCACGTTCTATTAAAAGAGGATAGGAAAAAAAACTTTTCGTGAAGTAAAGTGTTCTAATTTTTGGATTAAGTGTTAAATAACCGCTTGGATTGTATATGAACTTAATGCATATATGATGTGTATATAATGTATGTATAAACGAATATCTATTTTCTGTTGACGTATCGTCTATTTGTGTTGATGTATTTCGTGTTATCGTCTCTTGTTATGTGTATATTTATATTTTGTTTGGGTGTATTTTTGAGTGTTGACATGTAACAGCAATAGAATATGGGATACAATAATATTGCGTATACATCGAGATATAATGCGTTCTATCTATTTATTCTAGCGTTGATTGATGTTTGAAAAATCCTACAATATGAAAATTCTTAAACGAAAAAAAAAACTGCAATATATAAACTGGCTTGTATTTACAGCCTTTATTTTCCGAGGCTTCCCCATTAAAAACTGAAATATCACGCAGAAAGTGATCGATATTCTTGAAAAAGCAGTAGTCCGTATCTGAGACGTATGATGAGTATGGTGGATGAGGCAGAGTCTCATAGCCGAACACCTTTAATTCTTACAGGGTAAGTTTAGCAACGTACGGGGTATTATCCTGAAGCAGATCTCGGCGTTTTCTAAATAAATAAAGAGTATTGTTGTTGAAGTTTCTGGGGCATTTCATCCATTTGTTAATATTACTTTTTTGCTGTAATGGTTCAATAATAGTAATTGTCTGTATTTTTGAGATGAGGTGTTTTCATTGATTGAGATTGTCGGACTGACTTCCTCAACCAAGATGAGGAAGTCAGTCCGACAATCTCAATCAATGGTTCAATAACATTAAAAGAAAACTGTAATGGATTAAACTGATCTCAAACTACTAAACTGTCGGTATTACCTACTTTTGCTGCGACTCTGGTTTTGGGAAGTGCTATAGAGCATTGTGGGCGTCTACCCAATGAGCTGAACGTCGGCTTCTGTCGTAAAGTACCCACTTTTCACTGCAAGTTAGAACCCGATCGAGAAACGGGTCCATCTTGTTGCGTAAATGAAAGGGGAGATGCTACTTCATAACGGCGTTTCCTTTGTTGTTGTTCCTTTCGTGGGACACCCATTAATAAAGTTGTTTGTCTTCCAATCTTTTTCAAATAGTTACGTCTAACTCAGAAGCACGTTGCCGAAAAGTTGTTCGTGAGTTGGCTTCGACTAAAGCTATTAATTGATAATTGTCAATATCCGATTGTCGATCATTACGCTAATCATTTTCAAGACTCTCGTTGCCGCTATAAAATTCTTATACCTCCATTGTGCTGTGCGTGTAGTAATAGTGCCTAAGACAAAACGCTTCATACATTCATAAAGAACTTTTTTTAGGCATAAACTACTCTCATTGAAATAGATTAATTTAAATATGAAGTCGACCGCTTGACATATAAACACCCGAATCGTAAACCATGTGTCTGACAATGCTTCGTGGGCGATAAAAGAACGGACGCATGGACTTTCTTTACTGGTAAATATCTCCGGCAAGAAATTGTCTTGATTTCAAATTGCGTATTGCTTCTATATTTCTTTTCAGCCTAATTACACAGTTTTTTAATTTAATTCTTGCCTGGCCAAGTAACTGTAAAATCTAAATATGACGACGTTCAGAATCTATTCAAAATATATAAGCAGAATATTGGTTTCTTTCTTTCCTTCTCCTTAAAAAAGTAGAGAAAGCTAGCACTAAACGACCCCAAATGTAAAGTGTATCCCCCTACTCCAATGACCTGGGATAGACAGGGTAGAATTCCTTAGCGTCATTTGCATGGTGGTAGAAGAGAGCCACACAGCTCAATTTTAGCTAAGTACATTTTTTATGCACACTTTATTTTATTTTTATATTTTGTTTTATTCTATTTTTACTTATTTATTTTATATTTAAAACCAAACAAATCTAACCCTCTTTTTTTCGTTTGTGCTTATATCATTCTATGTAATTTTATCTTATTTCTCACAAATCTTGACCATCCTTGATTCACTTATTTTAAAACAATTTCCGGACAAATTTTTTCTATTTTACTATGTCACATCGACGTAGTAATGGGGAGGGGGACTCCCTATTTAGCTTAATTAGATGACAGAAGAACTTTATTTAAGTACAATACTTAATATTAACAGCCATGGTAAGGTGCAAAAAAAAAGTGCCGCCCAATTTAACTCTCACTATTCGTAACCTAAATATGCAGTATCTTAGCTGTGATACTAGAGCTATTCTTCCTGAGTTGATGCTATGCTCTGTGCGTGACCTTAATGTCTGCCTGTAAATACAAAATACGAATTTCCGATCCGCCATGAACTAGTTCTTGTAACTGGAACAAACACCTAACTGCTAGCTACGAAATCCCAATATACATTTTACCTCCAAGACGATTACCTCTGCCTAACCTGCATGCGCAAAAAAAAACTTACCTGCCATTCTAAATCCTACTGTAGATCTGTTTCTTGTAAATTAATAACCCCTGCCCCTTGAAGGCTAACAATCTGTTCCTTCCCACCAAACCGCCACTTAACTCCTACATTTCACACCGTTTTGTACTGAAATCTTTAACTTCCAGCCCCTAACCCTCACATGCTAACTGCTTAGTCATCACTACACTTCTATACAATTCTACCCTTTAGGCATGCATTGGAGTTCATTCCTATTCCAGTTGGTATTTAACAGCCAAAGTATGTACTCGGAAGCAAAGCACACCGCACTGCGTTACACAACTATGTCTCCTCTTAGATAGCTTTGCAACGCTAATACGAAACTAAACCAATGCTCCTTGCTATGCTAAATGTCCATAACTCTTACTTGAAAGCTGAAAACATCTTCTCTCACTAATAGAAACTCAATTTGTACCTTCAACTTTATTCGCACCTTCTAAAACAAGCCCATATATCTATTTACCAAATTACTCATGACTCAAAACTTACTGTTTTATCCGTACTATATTGCACTCGTATCTCATGCCCTGCTGTCATCTACAATATAGTTTGGGCACAACTCGTAGTTCAATTCTTAACACCTACTCACACTTTAATGTTATACTAGACCCAAGCTCACATAAATAAAAAAAGAAAGAAAAATAATAAATGTATATATATATAAGAGAAAGCCTCAAACCACATTATCTACTCCTAACACGCCTCCTTACAATCATAGTTGCTTACACTGCATGAGCTCTACTCAACCCCTTTATCCAGTAACAATTGAAATAACAATGTCCCTAATTCACTTTGAGGAGTGTAACTATTTAGCAGATATATAACCTCTACAAACTAACCCAATAACATTAACTAACCACGCGGGGTCGCAGAAATACCTGGATTAGAACCCAGGCGCGGAGCAAACCCTCTCAGTGGTGACGGACCCAGGAGATCTTTCTAGATCATCCGTCTAGGAGAAGGAAAACTCTGAAACTAAACCAAAGAGGAGGGAGGCCTCTTCAGTCTTGGATGACAACCTTCCTAGAGCTGGTGACTCAAACAAATTACCGGTTTGCAAACCTAAATTGCTTAAGGAGTAGATAGGTCCTGCCTATCGCCCGGCTTTCATACTCCTTCTTTGCCTATTAGTCAGGCGCAGAGATACTATCACAGTGATTCGACAGAAACACCCATTGGTAGATCTTGTTTCTTGTCTAGGGCAATGAACGCCGTTTCCCCCACTCCCGACACACCCCACCCCTAAAGCTGGGCACTTGAGAATGCTTGAGTATCATATATGCCTGAGCAATTAGATTGGGTTGAGGGTTCCGGATTGACAGTTACTGGCTGCTGTTTCCGACTGGTAGTACAGGCGCCCTAACTCTTTGGTAGCGCTTAGAGCGGCTGCTCTATCAACAGTTGTATAATATCGGGATGTTTGCAGTGCCATGGCGGGCATGGAAAGGGACCCTGCACTCATCCCCGGTGGGCTTTCCTGAGGCCACAGTCCTAGTTGAGGGAGGGTCAGCTGATGGTCTACTTGTGATGCATGTGTGATATTCTGCGTCACCTCCTGTTCTGCTTTCCCTTACCTAAACTGAAACTCGTTAAATAATGATGACAGTACAATCTAAATATAAGCTTAAATCAGGCTTAGGGTCAAACAAATCCAACTTGCCTCCTCCCTTGAGGCTTGCATTCACAAATATCCGTGGGCTTAGAACTAATTTAGCTGATGTTGAAACATTTCTCCTAAGACATATACCGGATATCTTAGCACTAAGTGAGACTAACCTACACTCCTCCATCCCCTCTAACTACTTTAACATGCCTGTATAGCTCCCACTCTGCCGTAAGGACTCTGACAGACATATGCACGGACTTGGAGTTTACATTCGTAATACCCGTCCCTTGACTAGAGAAACAAACCTAGAAACGGATGATCAAACTTTATGTGCTTTAGACTAATCATGCAACACAACATTAGCTACTTTTACTTTCTCTACCGCTCTCCCTCGACCCAAGACTGCACCATAATAAACAAAGTATCTGACAGCATAGACGCAACACTCTCCTTCGACACTAGCGCCCAAGTACATGTATTTGGTGACTTTAATGTTCATCATAAAAACTGGCTTGGATTCTCTACTTACACAGATGCAGCAGGCGGTGCAACTCATAGCTTCTCTGTATCTCACTCCCTATCGCAAATTGTTACTTTTCCAACCCGTTTCCCTGATCAGGAAGAACAACACGCATCACTATTAGATCTGTTTTTGACCACAGTTTCTGATGACTGTGTAACGAAAGCCGACAGCCCACTTGGGAACGCTGATCATGCGGTGATAATGGTTGAAATCGCCCTAAACTCTAGACCCAAAACTGAAGAGCCAGTGCTCAAAACAACGAGATATTATAAAAAGGCTGACTGGGAAGCCATCAGAGATCTTATCAGAGATGCCCCATGGGGAAATATTTTTTTCTTCCTGCTGAACAGTGTGCAACCAAGACCACTGAATTGTTCAAAACTGCAATCGAAGCGCATGTTCCCATGCGGAAATTCTATAGCAAGCCCCACTCTCCCCAATGTTTTACTTCGACTTGCGCAACTGCCATTGCCCATAGGCAGCATGCATTCCGCAGGTTTAACCGACATAAGTCCAGTTCAAACAGACAGAAGTACATAGAAGCTAGAAGTAACGTTAAGAAAGAAATAGCGACAGCTAAGAGGGAATTTACGGAAACCACTAAAAAACGCATCGAAGCACAAAAACTAGTGACTCGTGACTTCTGGAAAATCTACAACAGTGTAGTAAATAGTGGGCAATCAACAATTCCCCCACTAACCAACAATCACGAGGTTCTTTGCTCAGCAACCGAGAAGGCTAACATGCTTGCCAGTCGGTTTGGCTCAAACTCCACACTGGACCCTCTAAACCACCCCCTACCTCAATTTCCTATGCGGACAGACGCCACGCTTGACGATCTAATAATCACCCCTGCTCAGGTGCATGCTATCATTAAAAACCTTGACACTTCAAAAGCATGTGGACCCGACCTCATCCCAGCTGTGCTATTAAAAAAGTGCTCAGCCGAAGTAGCTCCAGTTCTCTCCAAACTCTACAACAAATGCCTTAATGAATCTTGCTTTCCGGGCTGCTGGAAAACTGCTTCTGTGGTACCAGTATTCAAGAATTCTGGCGAAAGAACTGACCCATTAAATTATCGCCCTATTAGCCTCTTCCCACTTTTTGCCAAAATATTTGAGACCTTAATTAAACATCTCTAGTCCAGCACCTTACAGATGCTAAACTTCTGACCGACCAACAATATGGATTTAGACAAACCCGTTTCACAGCGAACATCGTCACTGTAATCTCTGAACGCATATACCATTCACTGGACAAAGCGGGAGAGGGCAAAGCGGTAGCTCTAGATATATCCAAGGCTTTTGACAGGGTATGGCATGAGGGTCTCCTCAGGAAAATTAGATCATACGGTATCACTGGTAGAATACTTAATATAATTAAATCCTTCTTAGATAAGAGAAAATCCAGGTTGTCCTCGACGGTCGTACATCTAAACAATATGATATAAATGCGGGAGTGCCCCAGGGATCTATCCTTGGACCTCTGCTGTTCCTGATATTCATAAATGACCTCCCCGATAAAATTGCCTCTGAGATGGGTATATATGCTGATGACACCACACTCTATAGCAGGTACGACAGGAAAACTAATGAACATATATCTAAAGTAATGGCAGAAACACTAGAGGATGACCTCTAATCAGTAGTGGAATGGGGACAAAAATGGATGGTCACGTTCAATGTCGCCAAGACAAAACTGGTTTCATTCAATAATTACAAGAAACCTTCTCTACCACCTATAGCAATGGCCAACGACTCTTTATCTGAGAGTACGTCTCTCAAGCTCCTTGGCCTAACGTTCACAGGAAACATGAGCTGGAACAATTACATCGAGAGCATTGCCAGGGCCGCTGCGAGGAAGGTGGGCTCTCTCTACCGTGCTAGAAAACTTCTAACACCCGAAAGTATCCTGTACCTCTACAAGGCCACTATTCGCCCATGTATGGAGTATTGCTGTCATATTTGGGCTGGTGCATCGGCTACTAGTCTCTCGCTCCTTGACAGGGTTCAAAAGAGAGTCGCAAATCTGATAGGCCCTAAACTGGCATCTAAACTTCAGCCTCTGTCCCATCGTCGAAACGTTGCATCCCTCTGCCTATTCTACAAGTATTATAATGGTGAATGCTCTGAAGAACTGCAAGCACTTGTGCCCCCACGACGTGAACACCCTCGAAAGACCCGACAAGCTGCAAAATCCCACCCCACACTGTAGAGATCCCTAGATGTAAAAGATCTTTCTACTCCAGTAGTTTCTTCCCCAGAACTGCTAGACTTTGGAATTTCATTCCAGGTCACTGCTTCCCCAACTGTACTGACATGCATAAGTTCAAGTGCAACGTGAACCAACATCTCGCTGCCCAAATCCCTACATAGTACCTCAGTAGATGTTTCCCCTGATAGTAGCCCCCTACACCAAAGTGGTAATGTGCAATGTGCCTTGTTTGGGGTGAAAATGTAATAAAAAAGAAATTAAAAAAAACATACCCCGAGCTGTTGTAGCAGCTTTTCGGCCTAGCTTGAATTAAAATAAGAAAATTCTGCGAATTTACATTGTTTCTATCTTACATTGAACGTTCTGAACAGAAGACAAAATTGTGTTAAATCGATTGCAAATCAAACGATTAGATAGAGCGAAAAACGTTTCTAACATGATATATAAAGTAAATGTTTTATAACGAATATTATTGGAAAATACATAATCTGAAGTCAAAATTACAAATTCCACAAAAACTTACTTGCAAAGCGAATATATTGCGGTTATAGGGCGGTATACCGAGGAGGAGTCATCAAATATTACTTTTAAAAGGGTGTCGCTTATGTGTATTTTCAGTACGGCTTAGCAGCGACAGAAAAATACTCATTGTGCTCGGTAAGTCAGTAAATGAATATCAAGAGTTTACTTACTAAACAAAACAAGCTTAACACATGCGTTAATGACGTAAGAAATGAGATCACGTGTTCAACCGGTAAGTGTCCGAAACTATTTGGGGACAGTTAACGTCTAAACGTGCTTACTATATAAAGTCTGTTGTGAATTTACTTAGAAGTTACTCGATAAATTCTTCAGTTAAATAAGAAAGGATTAATGTCAGTTTAGACTACCTAAGTTGATCAGGTAAAAATAATGGTCTCCATGAATAATTATATCCCCAGAAACATTTAAAGAGCTTATACGCATTCTGTGTTTTTATACATAAAGATTGTTTATCGAAACAATAGAAATACTAACACTGTACAGATAGCGATTAAAAGCGACGGTCATACACATGAAAATGACGATAGAAAGAGTGAAGCAAGACACACGCATAGACAAAAAACTTATAATTAATTAGATAATTGCAAGAAACCAGCATGTGTGTTTGAGTAACGAAGAAGCATCAATCGCGCATGTGTTTGAAAAGAGCATGTGCTCTACGTTGCCCCGTGTGTCACTATATGTCGCACGTGCCTCCCTTCATGTAAAGGTGTCTTTCTAACATCGTTTAATCTTATTGTAATGGAATATTACACTCGGAACCAAAACGAACACATTATGCGTAGTTGTTAAAATTATATTTTTAAAATATTTACTGAGGTATATCTTCGGTACTGTGAAGTTCTGGACGCTTCAAGCTTCTAGTGTAACAGTGCTAGATTATTGTTAATCACACGATGCCCTTTAACCAGGGAATGACAACAGGGTTTCTTAGAATTAATTTGAGAGGTTAGAGTTCTAAGACACGTCTTTTTGAAATCCGACATTTTTACTCTTGTGCCACATCATTCTGCCGTGGAAAAACGATGTATAAAACTATGTAACTTAGAACACCAAAATTTGCGCATGCAGATAGCATTGAAACAATACATGCATCGGTGTATGTAAAATTATCTTGTCTTTTAGAAGAGAATAACAAAGTATATCCAATATATGTTATATCGTTGCAATGTTACATTCTGACGCCTGTTTTACAAATGTTTAATAGAATGTTGTTAGAGGAAACACCTCTTTCATTTTCTTGACGTCACACTCTAAAATAAATCGACAATATAGAAAGCTAACCTTTCCACTGCTGAATGTGATGAATTCCGAAAAAGCCTTCTACTGTAGAAGTTATTCCATGGGACTGCTAGACGTTTTGATTTCCTTCTGCTTCTCTGACTCTTCTAACCTTGCAGAGGTTTAAATATACAGTGGCCATTCCTACAGTCCCGTGTTAGACAATAGCAGTCTCTTACATCGAAATGGCGCTCTGCTTGTGTGGAGTGAAAAAAAAAAAAAGATTAATAGAAATATCTCGGTGCAAATGCACTGGGGGACGACCCGATGACTTGTCTTTAAAAAGTTAGTTATGTGGCAATCGAAAATAAGAAAATGCCTTTCGGAACAAACACCCCCCCCAACCTCCCCATGTTAAGAAGTGCTTTCGGAATAAATACTCTTTTCAGGTTGGACAACCGATGCATATTGACTGTCTCCAGGTAGTCTCCCAGTATGTCTTTGACAATTTGATTCTCGGGTTGTTAATATTATTTGAATGCACATCCTCGAAATCAGGCCCGACAGTACTTCTGTTGCGGAATCACTTTAACCAGTTGTAAGATGTTCACTTTCACAAACTTGGCTTTTTTGTTTTCCAATAAAATTAGTTTATCGCGAATCGTTTGAATCACATTTTTCAAAGAATATCGGCGGAGCTGCTCAGGCTATATATACTCAATATATACATTATATCTATAAAAGTGAACGTGTCTGTCTGTCTGTCTGTCTGTCTGTGTGTCTGCGTGTCTGTCTGTCTGTGTACATTTCCCTACGCAATAACTCTGTCAATTTTTAGTCGGTAGACTCGAAATTTGAAATACCGGGTACTGAGATTTGGGAAAATCGATGTGACGGGTGTCAGCCAGAAATTTGGCTGGTCAAATTTCTACGATGTGACCTTTAAGAACTCTACCAAACTCCTCCGACAATTTTGGGTCTAGAAACTTGAAATTTTAGATATAGGTTCCTTGAACCTGGATCTAACTTAATAAAGTGATTTGAGCCCGAAACTATAAATTTTAAGGGGTCATAATAGGGGTCAAATTTTTAAAAAATTACCCATTTTTTTTGTTTTTTTGCTTTTTTTGCACAGCATACACCTCCAAACACCCGAGCAACGCCGGGCACCCCTGCTAGTACGTATATATAGGCAATATATATTGAATACGGGAATGGCCTATAATACCATGAATAGCTTCCTTACTGCGAGTAACTGAGCTTCCTCAGTCGTGGTTAAAATAATACATCTACGGAATGAGACTAGGTTATAAATGAGACGCAGGCAATACATCTAAGCTATTAGTAAAGACGTTATAAACAAACGACCACACGCTTTTCGTCCTGAGCTAGCACTGAAGATATTTAAATTGCAGAACTCTTGAAAATTCCGCGGCAGTTGCACATTTTTTGAACACATTCTATATAAAATGACAACTAAAATAAAATAACATAAATAAGAAGAAATGTAAAAAGATTGTAGTAAATATTTGTTAAACTTAATAGCTAAAACTAATTATTTTTAAACAATTATATTTTTAATCAAAATTCAACATAACGCATTTAGATTCGGTTTTTAAGTTTTAAAGCAACAGATGTACGTTAATGTGCACATTTATTTAATTTTAAAAATAATCTATTATACAAAAAATAGTCTCTTTTCAACATGACTTGTTAAAAAATTATGAAATAAAATAGCTAATTTTTAACTGTAAACAAGCAGCCATATTTTGTGTTTTAAAAATTTGGGAAGAGGAAATAAATTTCATGATTTCAAACTAATAAAATCAACTACAAAGGGAGGTAATTCGTTTCTCATTAATTACTTTTTTTTTCCGGTGATGACTTTTGTTCGTGACACCAGACGTCGGACAAGTAAATTAATGTTTACATAATAAACTCATTGTTGCAGACAGATGCTTTCCTTATGACATTTTGTATGAGCGTAACTGCGCCCAGTGATTTGACACCTCTCGGCTTTGTCAGTAAACGCTTTGAATACATTTTTTTTAAATTTCTATTTAATGTTTAACCCTCTACAATGTGCATTCCAATATGATGATATTTTTCTCATAAAATATTTTTTCTAACATGTTCGCCTGTCTTCTTACATAATATTGGCCGGAATCTAATCGTGTTGCATATTCGTTTCATTAAAAGAGTCTTAGAGAGAGTTCTTGTCTTATTACATATGATGTTGCATCTTAGTGAGAGGGATGTTGTAGATTCAGTGAGAGATAGATGTTGTAAGAGACTTAGAGAGATTGTTCATGTTAGGAGAGATTCTTATATATTAAAATGTTCATTCCTTAGATGTGTAGAATGGAAGAAGAAGAAAGAGAAGCTCTTTGAGTGATGACATAGTGTTCAGACAGTTCGGATATGATGATGTTGAGACGTGTATGTAAAGACATATAACACAAATATATAATACAATTCCACTTTACCTTTTTGTAAGAATCATAAGACACAAGACGAGCTTTACAAAACACATACTGGTTTATTTCGTCACGACCGGCCGTTCCATCACCAAGAATTCAAAGTCTCACATTTTTCCTTGAAGTGACGTCTCGCTTCCTAGACCTGACTCCCTCTGAGTTTCTTCACTGACTAACTCTCAAGTTTTTTCTCTATTCCTAGAACTTTTTTATTTTCCGTGACGTCATACACATGTTAAAACATGTGCCTTCTTTCACGTGCTCTGGACATACGTGTCCAAAACTTTTCCTCTTTCTCAGTAACCTATTTATCCAATATGTTAAAAACATTATCCTATAAGCTGCATTCTTTCAATTTAAAATTTCATAACAAACTTGATAGTTAACATTCTTTCCTTGAAGTATTTATCTATATTCTAAACAAATGTTTGTTTTACATTTTTAAATTCTCACACGTAATCTATTTCTAAACTAGATTACGAGGTTCGAATTTCGCCTATGCTATTTCATTTTCATTTAAAACTAAATTTCCATTTTTATACTTACATGAAAAGGGGACAGCCCTTATCATGTAACAATCGTTACTCGTAGTCACTCAAGAAATCATCAATAATAAGTAATGTAACTGCCATAAAACATTACGTGTAATTCAGTAAAAAACGAACGTCTAATCTAAATTTATTTCGGCAGACTAATAACTATCCTTTCACCCATGTTGCCGTTTAATCTTCAGATTCCATGAACGAAGTTTCTAACAAAAAGGTAACATTGCTGACTTCTAACACGAACAATCGACTAGGTTTGATCCATAAGTAATATTCCTTGTTTTATTCTTGGACCGGTGTCTTGTCTAACTCGAATTTCATTAAAAAGAATAAAATACTCATCTTATTTTTTGTTTTTTCGTTATCTTTTCTCTGGTGTCCCAACGTAAAGGCTTAATAAAATAGAATCTCATGTTTATTTTAAGGCGATATGTCTATGTTGTATGTTGAATACGAATGTACTCAATGCATCGTTTTCATTAGAGACATTATAAAACCCAAGATGAACCGTTAAAGAAACTGAAAAATACGTAATTAAGTTTGGTAATTTAAATAATTGTGAGAAGATTTTCGTCATTTTTTTTCCATCCTATTTTCTTTGTCGTGACTTGTACAGGATAAAATTATTTAGTCTACATAGGTATGTTTAAAAAAACAATCGCCAAATTTAAACACAATGTAAAATTATGAACTTTTTGAGAACAGATACTAAATAATCTTGCAAAAAGACTACAACGTTTTTTTAATGGTTAAACATTTTCTTAAAAAAATAATATCGATTTTTAGATTATGAAATGAGTATTAATATGAATACGAGAAAAATTCAAAACTAAAAGGATATTTATATTGCGGGCGTGAATATAAATAAACGTTAGTAAAAATTTAAAAGTGTTATTTTAATAATTATAGATAAATTAATATATATATATATATATGTATGTATTTAAATATTTAATTATTATTAAATATATATATATATATATACCCACATACACACACACACATATATATATATATATATATATATATATATATATATATATATATATATATATATATATATAATGCTCCCTAACTTAGATTGAACATATTGGGATGTTATATACAAATTACCATTAGCGTATGAAGCGATGCTCTTTGTGTAAACAAATTCAGCTTAGGTAAATGGGTAATGTCAAATCATTGGTAATTCACAACCTACATAGCAGCAGACGTATAGCGTAACGGTAAGAAGCTCCGACAGTCGTTTGGGCGATCGTGTTTCGATACTTGGCCTGAGGTAGTTTCTTGTCTAGTCACACTGATGAGCTGCGAAACAGTACTGTATGCCAATTATATATATATATATATATATATATATATATATATACATCAGGAACACTTTTTTATTAATCGACACATTTTCTCTCGTTTAAGATATGCAAATAAAATAAAAAGTTAAGTTCCTTTTGGTTTTTGTACATCGGTATTTGCCTAATTTTATTGGTATTTTACATTGCAAGGTGCTATCGTTTTCAAAGCATAGAAATCTTTACGATTTTATGTATTTTATATATTCTGTAATTAGCAACTTAAAGACGAGGAAATAACTCAAATCAGCTTGCTCAGTTGTTGAATTTCTCTTAATAGTTAAACAAAACTTAACCGTAAACACATAAGAACATTTAATTTAAATAAATATTTTAAGAATTTGGATAAAAAAAACGGACACTATTGAATATTTAGTGGCAAAGTAGTTTATCTATATATTACATTAACAATGGACCACATTCCCGCCATGTTCCTATGCCAACAATATATAAACTATAATATCGATATTTCTTAAGGTAACCGTTTTAAATAAGTCAAAATAAACAACATATGCATCAGTTTTTTTTAAAATAATAAACATTTTAATTTGTTTTAAACAATATATACAAAACATTTAAACGTTTAAAACAATTTTAGTTGAACTTTTTTATAATTTAATACAATATAAACATTTTTTTATATTTAATTGAAACAATATAAATATAATTTTTTTAACAAATATTGATCATGACTCTTTCCGACTACACTTCCCTCTAAGACAATGTATGATTTTAGCAGCCAAATTTTTAAAAGGATATGTTGATTGTAGTTTCATTGCAAGTTGGAATCGTTTTCAAACATAAAATACAAACATTGTTTTTGTAATGTAAAAAGAACAAAACAATACAAAAATACTCGATTACTTTATATATTAAAACAAAAAAACATATTTAGGATTTTTACGATGTTAACTCGCGTAGTTCATCGCCTTAAAAAAATAAAATTCTATTTTTTTACTAATACATTTCAAAGAAGTTTAAAGATAATATAAAAGAAGAAAATTTTAAAAAATAAGAAAAATGTAACCTTTGTGAATAGAAAATTACTTTCTTAAATAATTATAACGTTAAATAAAGCATCCATTTCTTGGTCCCCTAGCAGTAAACGAAGCATGTAATTGTCAGCATTTTTAACAGTTTGGGGGCAGGGAGTGCAAAAACTGAGAAAGGTGCGGGGGTTATATATTCCACACATTTTTTAACTAATTAGAAATACTTCAAAACGGGTGGGGGGCATTATTTTTAAAAAAATATATATTTGGAACATGTCTCACCGTTAAATATTACTTAGTTATTATTCTCTGATATTTTCCGGCTGATAACACACGAAAAATATACGGGTGGCCATGTACAATGCACCATCTCTCGTATTTTTCCTTTTTTATCAATTTCTCCACCAGGTTACACCCATTTATATACACGATATTTCCCTTAATCTGAGGGTAATGATGTAAACGCCTTTATAATGCAATGTAATCCGGATTGTTTTCGCTGGTCGCTATGTTTGTTTTCGAGTGGGCGTGCATTTCATTGTTGTACATTTATACATAAATTGTAAGTATTCACTTGCAATTTCATACATACATTCTGTATACACACTATTCTATATAACATGCACTGCCCCAAGGGGTCATGGGTATATATATATATATATATATATATATATATATATATATATATATATACATATATATATATATATATATATATATATATATACAAGAAGTTCTGTTTGGCTTTCATCGGGCACTATGTACTTTTTATAACTTTATGTATGTATATATATATATATATATATATATATATATATATATATATATATACAAGCAGTTCAGTTTGTCTTTGCTCGGGCACTACGTACTTTTTATAACTTTATGTATGTATATATATATATTTATATATATATATATGTATATATATATATTTATATATATATGTATATATATATGTATATATATATACATATATATATATATATATATATATATATATATATATATATATATATATATATTAAACAGTTTCACTCATACCCCGGTAACCTACACCAAAATTTCAAGTGTTTAGACCCACAGTTAATGGAGGATGTTGGCTGAGTCTTCAAAGATGAATTCCTTCACCTTGACATCTAGGCAGCCAAATTTTCGCCAAACACCTGATTAAAAAGCTTGCTGCATGTTTGAATAATCTTTATGTAAAATTTCAAATGTGCACACCCAAACTTGGCTGAATAGTAAGCTACAGGCAACAAAAGTCATATTTTTTAAACTTTTACCCCTTGGCAGCAAAGTTTTCGGTCGAACACCGATTACCAACCTTACCCTATGTCTGAATGCACTTTATGTAAAATTTCAAATGTTAGACCATAAATTTGGTAGAGACCGAAGAGGTACATTTTTTAAAACTTTGACCCCACTTCTTACCCGCTTAACATTTAATATATTTGGTTAACGTTTGATCCATGTCTAAGTAACCTACATCAAAAATTTTAAGTATTTAGCCCCAAAATTGACGGAGGAGTTTGGTACAGTTTCCAAGAGTCTAATCGTTGAACTTTGACCACTTGACAACCAAATTTTTAGCTGAAAACCTATTAAAAAGATTGCTCCAAATCTCAATACCCGTGTGTTAAATCCTGAATCAGTAGACTGAAAATTGGCAGAGTAGTTTCGTGGGGAAATGAACACAACGTACTTCACTATATCTGCCTGTATAGACGTTTTTCACGCACCTGTCTTTGTCGTCGTTTTTTTATCCGCTCTTATCGACAACGCAGTTGATTTTCTTTCGCGGCGACTTATAACCACAACATGTCGGATTGCTTCCTTTTGCTCGACTAAGTGTTGTCCATTTTTCACATTCTTTCTTCTCCTTCCGGAGACCTAAGCGCGTGCACTATTGCTTTATTTGCATACGTGCTAAAACTGCTGCCGCTAATATTTTCGCTAGTCAGCTATCATAGGGCTGATGGTGATTTCTCACACGCGAGCCACAGGGTTATGCTACAGATAAAGAAAAACAGACCGTTTTTCTAGAGATGAATACGTCTCTCAGTCTTTTCGTCTGTTTCTTGTAGTCCCGAACCAAATATACCGCTTTGAATAACGCCAAATACCAAGTTTATTATACAAAACATTCATTCTCGACTTCCTATCGGAACTGCAAGGTGCTGTAAGTTCTATATTATGCAATATCTTTCGTGCTAACTTATCCAACTCTCCCATTCATACTCCACTTTAAAACACTCGTGCTTTTCTTAACTATCTCATTACGATATTAATTCAGATAACCAAAGAAAAAAATTAGGTGATCAATTTGTTGTTTATTTAGTTAACATTCCTGTCTGTTCGAACATTCTTTGTCAGAATTCTCGATATATTTCCACCATTAAACTTTATCTGCGAAATATTGGATTTGTCTCGATAGATAATTTATTGCATTCTATTTTTCAATCTTGAACAACAACAACACCAACACCAACAACAACAACAACAACAACAACAACAACAACAATAATAATAATAATAATAATAATAATAATAATAATAATAATAATAATAATAATAATAACCGTTCAGGTTCCTTGGGTTCGCCCCGACAGGGCTCTATATAAAAATAGTACCAAGCTAATTGTGTTTTCGAATGCGTGTTTTCTGCGTTTGTTTTGAAACTGAGTTCACGAGAATAAGTTCAACAAAATCTGAGTAAAAGGATGACTGCGTAAGTAAGGTACCAGAATAATACGCTTGTCTGTGAACCCACATGTAGATTCAGACATTTTTGAAAAATTCATACTAACAGAAGAACTTATATAAATATGAGATTAGCAACACCACGTAAGGAGGGAGAGAAGCCAGGATTGCAGAACGAAAGATAGCATAATAAAAGAGCATATCCAATTCTCTTTCAGTAGGCATCAACTATTCAAATGAATTAACTCGACTTGCATTAATCTGTTATTTCATTATTCAAGAGCCAAATCTTTATCATATTCTAAACATCTCTTTCCTTTTTTAACCTAATCTTCATTAAGAATTTTCTAATTATTATTTTAATTAACTTATGAGAAAAAGTTAAAATCTTTACTCTGAAAATATCACTTTTCATATTCTTACAATATAAACTCATTTTTACATTGAGTTCGAAAATTAATACAATTCTCTGACAATCAACTGAATAATGAATGCAATATTTCAAAATGAGAAAATATATTACGTTACGAAATTATGGAGAAGAGGATTAGTTATCCGTATTAGATGAAGACTTCATAATATAGTTCTCATTTCAAGCATTTTACGTGTAACCTCCGAACTTTGGAGTATGTATCTTGTCGAACTCGGGAATCTTTCTGTATAACTGCTGTGGACCCATTCTTGGGATCACACGTGAAAGAAACCACAAGTAGTGTAAAGTGTATAAATATAATATGCATTTATCATAAAGAATACAGGAGCCATTAAAGTGGTATGAGAGGAAAGTGTTCATAGCATGCGGTTAAACATGGTATAAATGTTTATGTCTAGTATCTGAAACCAGTGGTATTTATAGGACTTGTTGATTCCAATTTGTTCTCAAATAGGGGTGGTTTGCACCCCAGAACACCCGAGAGCTTTTCATTACACCTGAAATGATCGTAGAGCTTTTTTTTTCCTGGGATTGATCTCTATAGGGTCGATCATCTTCCTTTTACTGGAGGGCCGGCGTTGTCCGGCTGCTTGTGGTGTAACTAGGTCGAACGTGTTATATATATGGTCCATTACATCTTCATGTTAAGCAGGATGTTGTTTTTCGTCATCTGTAATACGTTTCCGAATTTGGTTCAAATGCTTCTTGTGAGTAAATCTTGGACTTTCGATAATGTAGAGAATTCGCTGATTCTTTTCTGAGCCTTTTCTAGTTTCTACATCGTAATATTATTTTTGTGTACCTGGAAATACGTTTTCACAAGGTAAGTTCCTTTTTTTGGAATTGTAGTATTCAGCGGTTTTACCTGTTTTGACAAAAGTTACTCGAAGACCGGCCTAATTTACTTCGTTAACCATAACCTTGCCGGCGACATCTTCGATGGGGCGCTTACATTTGGGGTTATTCAATCAACTTTTAAAAACTGCTGTAGCGCTCTTTTCTGAAAGCATTATTTTAGCTTTCTTCGTGGCTCTTTCCATCGTGTCTACACACGTCTCTGCCTGACCGTTCGATCGGTAATGATAGGTTTGGGTTGTTATATAGTTAATCTGAAAATACTCGCGGAAGCTTTTAAAATCTGCTGAAGTGAAATGTGTGTCATTGTCTGACACTAGAATATTGACCAGACCAAACAGCATACGATTTGTCAAGAGCACTGTGTGTAAAATACGTCGTTGAACTTTTACATCGGAATTTTTAATAACTGTCTACCACTATTAAATAAACATTTTCCTCCAATGGGCCTGCGTAATATACATTATTCTAGGCCATGGGTTTTCAGCTTAAGGTCAGGGGCTAAATTTTACCTCATTGCACATAAAATAAACTTCCGCCGCCGATTCATCTGATTGAATTTTTTTGTTTCGTTTCTTTCATGAAACTATCTTATTCAGCTTCATTTATTATATTTTCCAAAGTCACCGGTAGTTCGTTGATCGTATTACACAGTATTTGTGTATAGTCCTGTTCACTTAGTAGTGACGCTGTTATTGTGTCATCTAGCAGTTCTCATTATTTTAGGATTAATTGCGAAAATCCGTCTGTGTGACCTAACTTCGCAGATGTAAGAAATTCCAGACTAAAGTCGTAATTCAGTAGAATGGCCCCAAATCTTTGTAGTCTGTTGGCTGTGTAAGTTGGCAGACCTTTTAAGAGCCAAAGGTGGTTATAAAGAGCTAATAGTCAGTTTGTAATTTAAGTGCTTCCTTTTCGATTTGGGAGTAATTCTTCTCGGCAGGCAGTAAAGTTCTCGACGCATGGGCGAGCGGCTTAGTGGACCCATCCGGAATCTTGTGTAAAATGCATGTCCCGATCTCACAGGAAGTTGCATCGGTTACGACAATGATCTTTTGTTCCGGATTGAAGTGAGTCAGGGATAAATCTGACATTAGTACATGTTTTAACTTTTTAAACGTTGACTAGCACTCAGGCGTAAATTCACATTTTTTGTACTTTTTAAATAGTTCATTCAATAGCGCCCGCAATTCATGCATGTTCTTAATGGAAGTTTGATAATAGTTTGTGAGCCCTAAATAAACTCTGCAATGTAGTTATATTATAAGACCATTGCATGCCTTTTATTGCCGTGGCTCTATCCCGATCAGGTTTCCTCCCGTCCCTATCTATTATATGAACCAGGTATTTAATTTGTTTAAAAATTCGCATTTTTCTTCCTTCAATGTAAAACCGTATTATTTTATTCTGTAAAACACTTGAAATACACAATCTCTATGTTGTTCAACATTTTGACTACTCAAAAGTATGTCGTATTGAGAAAGTATAATCGCTTAGCAAAGTATCGATTACCTGTTGGAAAATTGCACGTACTACTTTTATACCAAATTCTAATTTATTGAATTTAAAAAGTCATTTGAGCATTGCGATACACATAAGTTTCGAGCTATCTTCCTCTTCTGGTATTCTGTCGGTACGCCTCGCTCAAATCTATTTTGGAAAAAAATCTCTGCCATTTCACTTAGCGAATACTTCGTCTAAGATTGATAGCGAATAGTGTTGATGCTTGAGCGCTGAATTCAATCAGGTAGAGAAATCAGCGCATACTCTAATCTCTTTAGATTTCTTTCACGTATACGGTTGGGGCTGCTCACTCACTATAGTTAAGAGGGGTCAAAATCCCAGTATTAACTAGTCTTTAAAATTCTTCTTCAATTTTTTCCCTCGAAGCACACGGTGCACTCCGTGGCTGTTTGAATATTCGTTTTGCTTTATCCAGCAATTTTAATCTCGTTTTTTTGTGCAGCATCTTAGCCTTTCATATAAAAAAGTAGTTGGAAAATTTTTTGGAGATCTTTTTTGAGTTTGTCGGCTTCGGCAGTTAGGTTTTCGACTGTGTGACAAAAATCAATCATTGACGAGTCCCATAATTTAAATTCCTGAATCCGATCTGTCCCGAAATATGTTTTGCCTTCCTTTAAAAAAACACTTTTAGCTTTTTTGTCGTTCATTTTAGTGACACATTAATAACGCCCTAAGCCTTAAACATTATTTTATACAGTTACCGATCTTGCGACTTTATTGATCTTTGTCATCGCGGGCTTTCCTATTTTCTTCCACGTGCGAAAATTTATAATCGATAAATCCGATACATAATCGGGTTTCGGTTTCTTTTTTTCTGATTCTCATCGTAACATAGATCTCTATATTCTCTGTTAGTGGAGATTCCATTTTTTGCAGTTTTTATTCATATCTTTTTTACTGATTTTGTTCTAGAATAAAAGGGCTTGTACCCTGCTTGCTTGCATGGGTCAACGGTTATTTCCCTTTTGGTACTGGCATGCATTTAACCCATCAGATCCTTCACATTTGATGCAAGGGATCCTAGGATTTTGTCTATCATGATAATTTTGTGAAGTGTTCTTTTGTATTTATTTTGTAATTGCTGCCGGGCGGGTGCCCTTTATTTCTGGAGCGTATTTTATTACTGGGAGCGATACCTGCTTCATCTTAGTTTCAGGACATTGCTTCACTAACACAATCAGCTATCTTCAGCCAGTTTCTGAAGCGTCAAATCCTGTTCTATTCCAATTTATTTAGAACACGATGTCTTATATCGGCGTCTTTTGTGGCTATCAAAACGTATATGAATATTAGGCATTTCAAATGACCGAAGTGAATGAGGATTACTTGAAATCGTCACAATGATTATTAACTGTAGACGCAAAAGTCGGATAGTCTTGGCTCTTTTTATGCGTAGGATTAATGCACTTCCATATTTTATGGAAAAGGTTTGTCTTTGGACAGTAAACCCCATTAACACTTAGACTGCATCGTCAAACGAATATGCCTTGGTTTTTCTTGGTAAAATATAGTCCATAACTATGTTATGTTCGGATGTACCCAATTTCCGTAGAAATAAACGGACCGTATTTAAATCCGTCCATGATCCGGAATCAATTTTAGAAAAGGTCTTCACATCTTTTGAAATATGTGGCAAACGTTAGGGCATCATCAGGAACATAAAGAAATTCTTCAATAGCTGGCAGATCGAATTTTGGGGAAAAGCCGTGCGTGTTTCCTCTCTGCTGTCCTTATTAAAACTTGCGTTATGAAATCCATTTTATGACCGGTTTTGTAGCTCTAAATGTAATTGTTTCAATTCCAATATATGTTCGTCCATTTCTTACTTTTCTCTATTTCCTGATTTTACTCAGAATTTATCTGCTTCTTATCCATCTGTATTTTTATTTTCATCTGCTTCCTGTCGTTTTGTTTCTGTATTGTAAATCTTTTTGTCCGAACCTTCTTTCAAGTTCTAATTCTTGACTTTGTTGGAATGTTACCATTTCCAATATCTGTTTTGCAAAATCGTCCATTTTGTTTCTTTAGAAGATTAAGAATTACTTAATATGACAAAATATGTTTTTTTTTTCAGAATCAACACAATTCATTGATTTAACTCTACAGAAAAAAAAAAAAACTTTTACATAATTCGTACCCGGTTGTTTAACGAATATTTCTTTCATTTATTTATTTCCTTGGGATTGAAATATTCCTGAGAAAATAATACAGCGTTTGCGTTTATACAGAAAGTAGTAGATTGAGTTTACCTTTTTTCAATTTTCGTTACGTGTAGGTACTGAGTTTTATTTCTTGTGTATCCTACATATTCTTTCTTTTTTCCTTAGACAGAATAAGTTATTGATCTGTGAAAGAGAGTTATAGTATTTATTTAATATTGGTTATAATTTTCGATTTCTCTGTGAAAAATATCATATTTTCTCGTTAACACTTTATTTGTGTCGTGCTTAGAGAAATCCTGTTTCTTCCTTCTTCTTCGACGTGCAGTCTATCGACCAAAGAAATGTTTATTCTAATCGAAGTCAAATTGAATTGTGCGAATTCTCGCTTTAGCCAATAAAATAAAATAAAATATCATTTACTTGCTGTATTTGCGTGAGTTTTCTTTTTTCCTAATGCTAATGCCTTTTAACCATAAGCAGTATTAACGATATATGCTTTTTAGAACGACACATTTTATTAAACATTATTTGTATTCATGGAAATGAAAAAAATCGTACTTACTGAAAATTTTGAACTATTCATTCAGTAATAGTAATTCACAACGTAATTGTTTTATGAGTTCTGTTTTAACTGAAAGTAACGTTTGTTGTAGCTTCTTAACAGCAAGATAAAGCATTTAACGACGTCTTTGTAAAATACTTTTTTCGGCAAAATTGTTGTCCTACTTTTTCGCAGTCTTTTTTATCCCATGGTTGTTGATTTTTACGAGAGAATGTTGTTTTTCCCCAAACGTTGATAAGTAGTTTTCCCCGGTTTTCAACGAACATTTGAAATGAAATAATTTTGAAGTTTGAAATTTTTCCCGAGTGTAGCAAAAAATATTTCGAATTTCCGCGTGTGTACTTTTTTCTTGAATCTCTTCTGTCGTCATATGTTGTTTTTAGAGTTTCCAGAACATTCCTCATCTAGTTGTTGTTAACAATTGTTGTAGATTGATCCAATTAAGTTTTGAATCCTCCACGTCTGCCAGTTGTTGTAGACCCGATCTAGTTATCACAAATACAAGAAACCATAAGTAGTGTACACAGTATAAATATATTATGTATTTATGAAAACGAATACAATGGCAACTAAAGTGGTATTAGAGGCACGTGTTCGTAGCATGCGGTTAAACATTGTATGAATGTCCCCATCTGGTCTCTGAAACCTGTTGTATTGTAAGGTATGGATGATTCCACTTAGTTCTCTAATGGGGATGATTTATGATTTATACCCAACAAGAATAAATCGGAAATCTTTCTGTTGATCTCGGTACTATTTCTATTAAACTCAGGAATCTTTCCGTTGAATTCGGATATAATTCTGCCAAACTCGGGAATCTCGGCAGTTTTTTACAGAGTGAGAAACCGATGTCTTGTACAGAAAATGAATATATATATATATATATATATATATATATATATATATATATATATATATATATATATATATATATACTAAAATAAACATGTGGTCTGAGTTGATTATTTATATTATATATATATATATATATATATATATATATATATATATATATATGTGTGTATGTGTGTGTGTGTGTGGGTTGGTGGGTATGCATATATTTTCCATCGTATTTATGTATTAATTGAATAATTATGTTATATTGCTTATAAAACTAGTTCACATATAAGCGCATAATAGTGGTATATTGGAACGTTTAGAGCATAACTGAACTATGATACTTGAAATTAGGATTTTAAACTTTAATTCAAGCTAATCTAAAAAAAAATTAAATCAACATATATTTTATTCGTATTTTAGTTGATTACACTTTTTTCATATATATATATATATATATATATATATATATATATATATATATATATATATATATGCGTGTGTGTGCCTGGATCTCGATCTCTACAATTATATAAATGTAAGTTTATCTGTTCGTATAAGTTCGTTCTATATAGGCCCTGAAATGACTAAGCATTTTTTCTTTAAAAATTACAGAACTGTAGTGTATCAGTCTGGGGGTTATCTTAGTTATGTTTTCTCTCAGAATATCACCAATAATTACTGATAATCGATAATCGAAAGAGTTATTTTAATTTATCTATCATTGGTAAATCCATTTTTTATGTCGTCGCTTAGCATGAAAATTTTTTCATGTCGTCGCTTAGCATGAAAATTGTACTTTAAATGAGTTGATAGCACGTTTTTTTTCGTTTTTTTTTGTTTTTTTCTGCATGATGTTAAAACTCCGAACGTAACTTTCTTATTTTTTTTCATTAACTGCAAGGAATTTTTACAGACTTGAAAATTTACGTGTTTGTGTGTGTTTATTTTTCAGAACGTCGTCTGTGGCTTCAGACCCCGCACGTATATTACTTAATCTGAAGACTAATTAACCGAAACATGCGTAAAAATTAGAACATTCAGGATAGCAAGGAGACAAAAACAAAGTAAAAACCCCTAAACTGTAAGTGCATGTTAAAGATAGTTTCTTATAATATGGTTTTGTAATTTCTATTGAAATATGTAGCGCAATATCACTTTCCGCATATTTATTCGTACTTATAATTTTAACTCATCTGAGCAAGTTCTGTCTTAAAAAAAAAAAACTATAACCACTCTGTCCATAGAAATATTAATGAACACATATTAACTACGTGCTATTAGATTTTTTGACCAAAATATTTATTTTTTACGATATCTAGAAAATAGTTGCTTTATCAAATATATTTCTCAATGCAATATATTTCTCATTGCATTTAATTTTTACGGACCATTCCAATAAGAATACTTTTACGAGGAACCTCATTAGATCAGAATATACATCCAACGGAATATTTACTAGGAGCTTAGTATACAGAAACGACTTCATACACTTCTATTTTGTCTCTGCAAACGGAAAACAGAAAAACTGCAGATCATCGCCTAATTGCTAAGTAGAGAGTTACTGTTATTAAAGCGATTATCTCCCTTTTATAGACATTTGATTTTATACGTATATATGCACACGTTTCCTTGTTTTCATTTGTTTATAAGGTCAGATTTAATGATATCGCGATTTCAGGATAATTATTATATTTAAACAACACTACTCTAGTTCATTATCGTGATCATATCGTGTGAATCTGAAGATTATAATGTTGGAATTGGTTTACTGAACTACGAGACGGTTGCCATAATTCTAAGTTATATTGTTTTTAGTAGAACGGACTTGATTTTAAGTTGAGTCACCCATGTCGTCAGCCAGCCCTGATATCATTTGACTACCATCGTCTTCCAATGTACCGAATGTTTTTCAACTATTAAAGCTCACGTCGGATATATGAAAACGTGTATCTTCTAACACCAAGACGTACAAAAAATTCAGAATTTTTTAAAAGTTTACCTAATCCAAAATATAAAATATCTTTGTTGTAAGAAAAGAAAATGTGCATCCGCAGACACCCCATGCAACCACATATCGTAATATTACAGTTTGGTTCTTTTTTTCTTAGATTTTTATGCTTATAAACTATTGCGAGATAAGTTTACATTCGTATAACAATATAAAATTGGTCGTGAAACCGTAGAGCGTTACTTGATTTGTCATGTGGGCTTTCCTTGAAACAGTTGTTACGACTAGATAATAACAATCAGCTCTCCGATTGTTGGACACGATCAGACAATAAATACATAAAGATAGTCGCGTATCAAAGATAAACCACTATGGTTGAATTGAAGATCGATTAGACGTCGGCAACATCTGCTAGTGTGTCTCCGTTTAACGAATATGATTTCATGTGCGTTGTTGAAAATTAGAACCTTTGAACTGTAATTTAAGCCGTGTACAATATAACTGATAAGACATCTTTTTTTTATAAAAATGAAATCATTTTAATTTTAACTATTAAAAGAAGCTACCAGACATAAAACTCCTAATAGAGTCGCTGGCACGCGACCCGTCTTGTTCGAAGTCCCAACTTCAAGGGTTCAAAAGCAACTGTTCTCTATTTTTTAACGAGAAACAAGTTTATAAAAAAGAGATTAAAGGAAACAGAGAAAGAGATAGACACATGGATACAAGCAAACTAAACAACGCGACTTACATATTATTGTGTTTTTATTTCTAAGCTGCCAGGTTTGGCCTTTCAGTGTGCACCTGATTACATCATCAATCTCGAATCGGATGCAGCGCATGTCAAATTGTTGAGTTGGTATGCCCGACATTTTGTACATGTACGCCAGCCCATCGCCGGGTACATCCTCATAAGTACGTGATAATTCTCGCACAAGCTTAACTCTCGGTGAAGCTACCAGCTACCCAACATAGCCTCCCTCTCATTGTGCCACATTTAAACGGCGTTTCATATGCTTTTTTTTCTTGTATAAAACGGTTTAGTAAATATTATACTACATTATAGTACTCACTATTAAACGTTTTCATAGAAATCTAACACGTATTACCATTTGGGGTCAGTTTGGATCGTACTTTCGAAAACGAGCCTTATTAACTCGTTTATTGATCACACCGAGTATTTGTCTTAAAAAAAGTCTTATTAAAGTGCTAGATCGTATCGAGTGTTTATACTTTTTTAATAATGATGGTTTTCAAATCATAATGAACATGTTTTTTTATTAAAGTATTCCAAAGAATTACACATTAAATTATCTCTTATCATGAGGTAGGGAGATTGAGGGAAGCTTCACAAGTGGAATATAGCAGGACCTCTTTTCATCTTGCTCATGTATTGCATTATATGTATTTTTATGACGACAAATGTGAAAGAAAATAAACACGATTAGAATTGTATAAAGTAAGTAAAGTGATTACCCATATAGGAATATGACCTGAAGGCTCTTTTTTATTAGCTACTACACTTAGGTGGCGCAGTCTATCCTTCACTCGAGAGTAGATAGCCCTCTCTTAAGCTGTGGTAGGCACCCCATCTAGGGATGGCGTCACAATAAAAATACCCTTGATAGCTCTGGCAAAGCATCAAACATTCAGCTACGGACAGGATTTGAATTACACTACAAACTCATGTAGTGAGTTCAATCTCGGCTGCACCCGCAAAATATTAGGTTTCTTTTCTTTTTTTTTTATTTGTCGCATATCAAAACAGTCACAGTGTGGACTCCAGACACACACATTCAGCAAATGCACAGTATTTTTTATTAGGAATAGTAACATTAATCTGAAACTACAAATATACTTAGATTTGATATTACAAGGTAGTGATTGGTTGCAATGAAAGTCACCCGAATCATGGCGTGCAACTATTTAACATATTTGCAAATATATTTTTGTAACTGTACTACTGCGTTCGTCTTGATTAATACATGCCAGGAGAAAACTTTACACCAATTTTGATCAAAACTTATTTCATGAGTTTTATTCTAAAAAAAACATTGAATATTTACGGCATAATCACCGGTATTTTAAAAACATATACTTCTAGGAATCAAGCTAAATTTCCATGAATTAATATCATGTTTAATATACAAGTGAAATGAGTCAATATTTATCACTTAGAGTAGCATCAGTTAAGTGAATATTCTACGATTCCCAACGGAAAAAATAGAACAGTCCAATGTTAGTAATATCTATGATATATTACAAATTTATGTGTAATATACCAAATGTTAATATTTATTTCAGCATATGATCCATATCTGCAGATACCTAAACAAAACAAGTAAAAAAAAACAAAAACCGAAAACAACAAAAAAAACGAAAACAACAAATGCATAATTATATTAAAACACCCAAATGATTTAAAGGAACGTATCTGTCATTCAATTAAAAAAAATTAAGAAGGAATGGAAAGTTATGATGATGTAAGTGTTGGCGACGCCCCTCTATAGGATTAATGGACTATCTCATGACGTCACTTTCTCTGGTGACGTCACTTCCGGTAACGAGTACCGGTGCCCGGCTGTCAGAATTTGGTAGGGGGCTAAGCGGTCGTGTGTACAAAAACGCCCAATAGTTGAAGAATTGTATTGCTCAACCCGCCTTGTCTGTAATATATGTGAATACATGTTTGTTTCTAAGAGTCTTGTGTTACTTTCGTTGTTATTACCATTTAACACCATAACAGTAAGAAAAAGAATGGAGAAAATATGATCGGACATTTATTTCTGGTTCGAGTCCCAATGGTTTCTAAAAAAATGAACCCCCGTTATATTCTAATTGGAGTAGAAAATTGATCTTGAGTTTACTTTCAACAGCTACATACCTCTCGCCACCTCTATTGTGTTCTTTAGTTCTCATATTTGTCACTCCTCATATTCCATGAGCGATGTTTCTGACAAAGAGGAAAGCATTGCTTTTTTTTACTACGAATCTATTCCATCTAACACCTATGTTTGGACAGATTTTTTCAACGAATTAGTATTTATTAAGCTTCTTGCTTCAAACGGTTTCATCTGGAGTGATTTTTTTCAGAAAAAATATTATTGTACTGTACATCCTTACATTGGCACGTGTTCATCAATACGTAATTAATCAAACAAATAAATATCATGTATATCTACGTACGGGTGTTTATATGTGCTGCATTTTTACGTGATTTCTGCTTGTTTTCTTCATGCAATGTCACGTCTATGTGTTACATATAGGGGTTTCATTAAAAGAGAGTCTTAGAGATAAAGAGATGTTGTTGTAAGAGAGATTGTTCATGTTATGAGAGATTCCTATATATTAAATGTTCATTACTTATATGTGTTGAAGAAGGGGAAACTCTTTGAGTGAGGAGGTAGTGTTCAGACAGTCTTAGTGTAGATATGAGATGTAGATTCACATTGTGTATATGAGATGTATATGTTATGACATTTTATAACACATACATATAATAACAATTCACTTTACCTTTTTGTAAGAATCACAAACAAAAGACGACGTTTTACCAAAACACATGATGGGTTTATTTCTGCACGACCGGTCGTGGTTTTCTCATACAGAATTCGAAGCTTCACATTTTAGTTTCAAAGTGACCGTCTCGCTTCCTAGACGTTCGAATTCCAAACTCCAGACTCTCTCTGAGTTTCTCACTGACTGTCTCCCCAACCTATATTGAGAAATCCATGCATGTCCGGCCAACGTGATCAAACTCACGTGCCATCACATGCGCGAGTCGCACGTTTCCCGAACATTCTGATTTTTCAATAACCTATTTTTTCTTTATTTTCACAAAGGAATTCAACCTACATATCTAATTTATTTAACCCATATTTTATTATCCAGATTCTTTCTAACAATTGAATAGTTTATTTATTATTTATTTCATCAGAACTAACAATTTACTGGACATTCCGTTTAAACCTATTGTTCTTTAAAACTTATGTCCAGGGTTCGATTTCTGCTTTCTCTCATTTTATTTTCATTTTAACTAATCTCTATATGTTTATACTTACATGAAAAGGGGACAGCCCTTATCATGTAACATATGTTTCGGGGCATAATTTGTGTCATTTTCCTTTTTTCTCATTTTGTGATTTTACATCAGTGTTACTAGAGAAATAAAACTTATTTGATACACAAATGACAAAAGAAAGCAGCCGCTGAGTGTTTGTCAAGATTTATTATTTGAAGAGAACTGATTAAGAAAGAGAGAGACTTGGGTTTTCTTATTTAGTTATTTACTTCATAAACATAATTTTCTAACGTAATAACTATGTGACGCCGACAGAAATCAAAGTACCATCCGCTTTAGATAATTCTACATTGTTGACCGTATATTCTTTCCCATAGATGCGTCCAAAACCCATAGTTCTCTCTGTTCGAATAAGGTGACGCCATTCGTCATCGTACGATTCCTGTTTTATACATGGCATTTGACATTTGGCCGCTTAACATTGGGCTAACATTAACTGAAATAAGAAATGTACTACATTCGAGATTACGTCTCGTTTGCAGAGCTTTTCGAAGAGAAATGAGTTTAAAAAACATTAGTTCTCTCCTCGAAAATGTAATATCATTCGACATATGCTGCTTTCTTTTGTTTTTGACTCCTATTTTGTCTAAAAATCTTCGATCTCTGCCACTGCGTAATCATGTATTTAAATGTCAAAATTCACAAAATATCATTTATGTACTTACGTAATTGAATAATTGTATAACAGAACCACTTACGTTGATATTGGACAAAATACTAAAGTAAATCAACTACAACTATCTCATGTATATAACAGAAAATATTTAAATAAACATCTATCTAAAAGCTCTAGTATAAGAATAAATACACGACGTAATATTTTTTTAACAGTTTCAGAAACTTACCGGCAGTTTCGTATCAAAAGCTTTGGAAACGTTGGCAATGCTGAGCTGCGCGTACTGTGAAAATTTTGTACTGTTCAGCGCAATATAAACAACTTGCCATCGCAATTGCTGAATCCATGGTATTCGAGGTGCGTCAAATTATTAGTAAGGTAGGTTGTTTCGTCAAAAAATGGGTCTTAAACGTGGGGTGAGTTGTTGTAAAAAGAGTATTATTACAGAACAGCTAGCAAAAGCTAAAACTACCATCGAAATATCGAAAATGATAGCAAGGTACTATCAAACATAAAGAACTTTGTCAAGGACCCTACAAAGGTACGTAAGAGAGCCAATAAGGGTAGAGATATTTCACGCTGTTCTCTACTCCAAATTGAAGATGAAGTAGTTAAGGACCCTGGGTAGACAAATCGAGAAGTCTTTGACCAAGCTGGATCGAAGAATGTCTCAAAATGTACTCGATTTCGCCTTCTGAAAAAAGTGGCAAAGTCTGTTTAACCTTTGACAAAGCCTCCATTGAAGCACCACCACATACTAAACCGACTGAAATGGATAGAGGACAACATCAAAACAGATTTTCCAAATTTTTTCCACGGATGAAGTGCGCGTCACTCTTGATGGCCCAGATGGTTGGAGCAAGGATTGGATCCTAGATGAACGATATCGTCATCAACCTTTGAGGCATTTTAGTTCGCCCATGGAAAATCCCAGAAGGCGTAAAAATGACGTCACATGCTTACATAGATTTTCTGAAGGAGCACTTTGAACCAGGGTTGAAGAAGCAAAGGTTGACGTTCAGAAGAACCATTATTTTTATGCAAATACTCTTTGCTTTTGTTTGCTACATGCAAGGGATCCTTAACCTGCATTTCTGATTTAAGAGCAAAGACGGGTTGTGGGATTGTCTCCAAGAGGTACCGCGAGGAATAACTGTTGAAAAAATCACAAATTAAACTAATTCTGTGGACCAACATCTTTTACAAGTCATTCATAAAAACGGTCACATACTCATACTATTTATGTCAATGCAGAAATTACTATGTAGTTATCGTGTTCTAAGCATTTTCCCTTGTTTATTTAATGTTTGAAAATTATTTTAATAAACAAGTTATGGGAATATTGTATTTTTTCTCAACCTCGATTATAACTTGAAACTGAAATCAACAGATATTCCTATTTTCTGGCATAATTTCACTAATACTGCTTTAAATACTTTTATTTTCTGAATGGAGTAGCTGAATAATAATGTAAGCACTTTCTCAACGTTTCATGGGTTTTTATTCATTCTTCCTTAAATATTAAAAAAAATATAAACTCGTTAATAATTTGATACGCAGTGTATATTATTTTGACAAACTGAGCCAACTAGAAATTATATGCCGTAAAGCTCAGAATACCGCATCACTTAAATTCCAACGTGATACTTTATCCATCTAAAAAGTCTTTAGAGAAAATTAAGTAATAGATGGGGTTGGGATCTGCCTCTGTCCGTGGGTTCAGCAAGCAAAGCGCAACAGATGAGGAACCGAAAATCGATAGAGTGAATTTGAGAGCGTATATACTGTGTGATACCACTGTTTGCATTGTGTCAAACTTTCTCCGTCTTTGAAGGCACCCCTTGATACTTGCTTCTGTGCGAACCGCGTCGGCGATAAAATCCGCATCCCTACAAGAATGCCGAGAATTTTATCACATTCGATAATCCCGAGGCAAGGTTTTCGAAAAATTTCTGCAGCAGTGTGACTCGCTCGCTCCTTCCCTTCTTTCCACCCTCCTCCTCCTCCTCCTCCTCCTCATCATCATCATCATCATTATTATTATCATCCTTCTTCTTCTCCTTCTTCTTCTTCTTCTTCTTCTTCTTCTTCTTCTTCTTCTTAATGACAATAAAAAATGTAATGTCATTAACACCACGGACTGATATCATGAATGCATCCAAGTAGAATTAAATTCGTGCCCAAACAAACTCTTTCAGTAAAGGATGTTGTCAACTTCAACGTGTTCCACCTCATTAGTACGCGAGGTATTTCTAGAAATACTTTTACCTACAAAAGCTACCTGAAAACCGATTGCAATCAATATTAATCTGTATTATTTGGATTTTTCAAACCACTGCTGTCATCTTGAATGCCGTTTGCACAACTTTTTCTTCGATGTAACTACCGACCTTCTTCAGGTGTATCTTCTGTCGGATTCGGAAATCTTTCTGTCTAAGTCGAAAATGTGCACAGACTTCTGCAAGGAACCCTTTATTAAATCCGTCAGAGCAGTGGATAGAGTAATTCATTGTTCGGTTGAAAATAGTACCTGAAGATTAAATTTCAATCCTGAGTGCGGGTGGCCCAAAATATATTTGCGAATTACTTTTGTGACAAAATGAGAACATACTACTATGTGCATTAGCTAAATTATTCTGTTCAATATTCTAAAAGTATTATCGCGTCAACAGAATGATACACCTGAAAATTACATCGACTGAAACGTTGTATAAATAAAACTCAAGTTGAGAACAGTAGTCCGAAGAGTATATATAATACGAATAATCAATATCTATCTAAAACATTCATAACAAATAAAGGTATAGTGTTAAGCATATGATGCTCCCGGCATAATGGATAAACACATAGTAAAATTCATTTATAAGTGAAACTGCTTTAGAGGTTAAAGTTCTATTATGAAAGCAGATAATACTTAGTCTATAATTGTGGTCATAGCTGACGAAACGAGAACATACTAAAGTCATAGATTAAATAACGGATGCTGTACGAAAGTCCATGCAATTTACCAAATACTATAGTTTGATTTCTGACGTTGATAATATCCACCCTACGAAGATCAGAGGTTGCATCGACAGAAAAATTTGTGACAATAACACTCAAGATGTGAACAGTAGTCTGAATAATCCAAATAATAGGAATTATCAATCTTAGTCTGAAAGAGATTCAGAAACATATAAAGAATAATAAAAATAACAACAATAATCTCATATGTCCACAGTGCATTGATGTCTCTTGTTACCTCCCTTTTTTTTGGAATAGACTTCTATAGCGCATTAATAAAAACGAGTAACGAGAAAAAGAAACTCCTTATAATCGATGCTTGTATTCGTAGACTTAACACTCCTTAGCTTCCAAAGATTTAATTTAGCACGTTTCATTATACCGGTATCCGGCCGAGCTTTTATAAGTTGCTTTTGTTTTTAAAGAGAAAAAGAAACTAGAAGGAAAACTAATATCGTTCTTTTTCCTCATTGAAGTCATTTAAATAGATATGAGCCGACCGGAAAACTGGTTGTCGCAAAGTCTTGCTTTGTAGTGCGTAAAGAATTGGAATCATAACGTTTTACGTTTGATGTCTAAAAACTTTTTACGTTTAATGTTTTAAAGGTAAGAATAGTGAGTAATGATCGATTCGTGCTCTTTGTTCTTCTGATAATAAAACCAGAGACAGAATTTAAGATGAACGTGTCTTTAAAACAGCGGAAGCTCTCGAGGCGAGTGTCTGGTGGTCTACACGTTTTGGAAGGCTGACATAACGGATCTGTTGATCAATAAGCGTATTGAATGGAACTAAACAGACTATACATGTTCACGACATCGTATAATTTTTTTTACCTCTTTTTCACTTATTAAAAAGCATACATTAAATAGGACGCAATGTGGCTATTACTTGAGACTATGTCTAACAGATGACTGTAGGATGTTATGCAGCTAGATGCCTTTTCACATTACATTTAATATTATGTAGGTATATACAGTCGGGAAAGCAATAAAAAGAAGTCTTCTAGAGTCTAAAGGTCCGAAGGAATAAACTATTCGAGTAGAAAGTTTCTCAGCACTAGGAAACTCAACAGCGAAGAATGGGATATAGCTGATTATTGGGTTAGTCTCATATTCGGCGAAAGTGCGAAAAGTTAATCAGGCACCTTCAATTAATTTATGTGTAAAAAGTGTATACAGGCAGCATTAAGGAAATGAGACAGTTAAGGATAGGACCGATAATAAGGGTGTTATCTAAACTGAGACTCTTTTAATATGCTGCCTATGAGCAAGAGGCTAATAGTATAATATGCACCAACCCAGATGTAGTTACGATACTGCATAAATGAGCAAATTGTTGCTTTGAGAATATGCGTTAATCTGTGTTCATCCATGAGTGATGAGACAGAGCAAATTATATATATATATATATATATATATATATATATATGCATTTTTTTCATATCGTGAATGAATCTCTTGAACTAGCAAATCTGCCAGTCGAAGTTTAACTCGAGAAACTGAACAGAACTACGAAGTAAACCATGGTAGCATGCTCTCGCTCCATCCATTATATATATATATATATATATATATATATATATATATATATATATATATATATATATGTGGGGGGGTGCGTGTGTGTCTATAGGACTGTTTAAGCATATGAATATACATAAATACAAATATAAAAAAGAATATATATGTATCTATAAAATGTACGTATACATGTCTATATACATAGTGTTAATATATGGTAATATATAGGAATATATAGTGATCAGAATATTAGTAAAACGCACAACAAGCATAAATGTTCCTAAAATAAGCAGTAGAATTGCATAACAAAAACATGTGCCGTAGAGGAAGAGTTACTTGACAAATTTCCGTTGCAAGTCACACTCTTTCGGAGGTTGATATTTTAATCCTCAGTGGTGCTGACAGTGAACGTGCACTGAAGACTTCTATCCAACTATGGATGACGAAACAAGAACGTGCCCCTCATATTGAATAAATGAGCTAATCTCGAGTTATATATATATATATATATACACACGTACACACACACTCACACACACACACACACATATATATATATATATATATATATATATATCCATACATATATACATACATACGTACAGCCAGCGCAGCTGTTGCCGAGATGTAACTCACTACACGAGTTTGTAGTGTAATTCAAATGTTGTAGCTGGCTGAATACTTGATGCTTCGCCAAAGCTATAGAGGGTATTTTTTCATACTAACGCCCTCACTAGGTCGGGTGGCTACCACGGCTTAAGAGAGTCACATGTAGCTTCGAGAGAACGACAGATCCCGCCAGTTCCTCAACCAGGTATTTTACCTCGCGGTACATACAGCGCCTCGCCTTCCCAAATGTTCACCCATACGGTACCGCTTAACTTCGGTCATCTGGCGAGAACCGGTGTGTCAACGTGATTCTGACGTGCATATATATATATATATATATATATATATATATATATATATATATATATATATATATATGTGTGTGTGTGTGTGTGTGTGTGTGTGTGTGTGTGTGTACATCTAACTATCTCGTCTCTATCTATTTCTCAATAGCTTTCTTTTCCCTTATCGCACGCTCCCATCGTCTCTTTTTGCTCCTCTTACACAACCTTTCATCTTTCTTGTTTAGTTTTTCCCATACACTAATACCCTTCTTCATAATCAATATATACTTTACCTCCCCCGAATGAGGACAGAATCGATACTACACTTCGAGAGTAGCCCAAATGGTATGAACGTGTTTTTTTCCGAGTTTTATATAAAAAATACACGTCGATGGAAAACGTAATTAATTCGTATTATTCAGATTGTTCAAACTACCGCACTCATCGTCAATGTTATTTTCGCAACATTTCGTGTCAATGTTTTGCAGGCGTATCTTATTTAACGCGAAGAAGGTGTCTGTCTAACTTGAGAATATACATGGAATTTCGAATGGAACTCTCCAATACATCTACTAGAATTGCATGTTTTTTGTTTAATCAGCCATGACCGTGCGAACGTCTTAAAAATCTAGTGCATTCTTTTTATCGTCCACAGGGAGAATCTCTGGAACTATTCTTACTTATTAGTCTATCCGGTACTTCACGTCTTTACAAAGAAATGAACATAATAAATGTATCATTTCGTAGACGCATCCTTGCATCTTGGTACATTAACTCATTAAGATTATGCGAGATCTTGAATTGCAACTGGAGAGACCTTTAATGTCTACTGCAGAAAACATGAATGCCTACGGAAAGGAACTTGAATACCTACTGGATAGAACTTAAATGCCAACTAAGGAAAACTTTAATATATACTTATGTACATAATTATCGAGTGTGTAAGATCTCTCTGTGTCAGGTTTAGTCAGAACAACCTGGATATTTTCACCTACAAGTAATCCCTAATTAAAACTTAAAAATCTTATAGTAATCCCGGTCCGAAAAAAAATCCTCATCAGTGTAATTAACTCATACTGGTTATTTTAGGTATGGTCCATCTAATTCAAGTCCTGTTACCTCGAGTAATATCACGAAGTATGATACCCCACCATACCAAATGATTCTTGAGATGGAATGCGGTGATACAAAAGACCACAGTAAAGCTATATTATATCGCATTTAAATAGTAAGTTCTGGAGATGTGAATGCTATTCTCAGTTTCTTTATTAATTAGTGCTTGAGAGGTAAAAGAGAACTGTAATGGTATATTCGAATATCTATACGTTATATTTAGAGATACAGGTGTTAGACCCAGAATAAGTGCCTCCTTGATTGCTAGCAAATTTATTTCACAAAGTAAAAACAAAATGAAAGGGGTATCTACGCACTCATATACACATACATATGTTCATTCTAGTGTTGGGACGAGTAATCGGAATCGGAAATCGGAAACATCGGAGTATTTAACGGTATCGGAGTAGGTATTGGAATCGGAAAAATCTATACTGATTTTCCGATGCCAAAACAATTAATTAACTTTTTTTATTTGATTTTGTTTAAAGCTAAATCTTCCATTGCTGGCAATAATAATAAAATAATACATATTTAATCATTTTAAACCACCAGTGAAGCTAAACTACATAGATCTTCCCCTCAAAAGTATATTTTATGTTTAGGAAAATATCTTCTCATTTAACATGTGTACTTCTACGGTAATCGGAAAAAAGCTATATGGTTAAATATTTAAAGATTTCTAAAGAATCAAAATCGGAATCGGTAATGGTATCGGGATCAGGAATTTAGTACAAAATCTGTAATCGTATTGGAATCGGGAAAAATATTGGAATTGCCCCATCCTCAGTATATCCAGCTGACTACAATACGGTTGTCTTCAAGTCCGATGTAAACAAATTCTTGAAAAGCCGTTCCCCTTAACTTAAGAAATTTACTGAAGTTGCGTTATTGCCCAATTGACTATTGTACACTCTTTAACCCTTATCCTCGAGTTTCCCCTGGTGATGCATATGTAAAAAAAATACACGCATGAGATGCGTGGCTCTTGTAGATTTATATCTGAAGTTCGGTTAAAGACACAAACACGATACTGAAGGAAATATACACTATTACCCAGATCAGGTACGCGTAGTCCACTAGTAATTGACGAAACCAAAATATAAAGTACGAGTTAAACATTTGAACTATACAAATCTAACTTGTAATTGTATGTGGTAAGCCTATATATTATGGTTATATTATTATCAGTTATTGCGTGACTGTGTAAGTGCGTGCCGCCAGGCAATGTTTTATATGGGTTAGTTTCCTCACATGGCTGTAATGTCTGGCAGGAAATGAGATCTGCTGCTACCAGACCTCCTTCACCGAGTTCGCTGTCCCTCAGTAAATATTTTCAAGGAAGTGTCCGTCTTCTTGGAACTGCATTAAACACCTGCTTCCTTTGCATAAAAAATAGCACGCCATTCGTTTAATTCGTTACCTACTTCAATACTATTTCGCTGTATATATCCTCCTCCGCCCACTTCTCATGCTGACAAATATAATTAAATACGTGTACGATCTATAGTCACCTTCGCTCGCTAATCGTATATATATATATATATATATATATATATATATATATATATAGAGAGAGAGAGAGAGAGAGAGAGAGAGAGCTAGACAGACAGACAGACGGACAAACAGACGGTTAGAAACATTATCTACTAAATTTTTAGATATGTAAAATAATCTTTTATTCATCACATATTTATACTGAACATGCATGCATGTATATGTTTGTAGATATCAAACTTAGATATTTAAATTTGATGATTTGAACAGGTTAGAGATCAAATGTAGACATTTTTATTGTTTGAAATTTGATAAATCTATTTCCTTAACCCATGAGTTTTCCATGCTTATTCATCTCAGGCGAAAAATATTAGCAAAGATTTTTACTGGTTTGCACCTTATTTGCTGAAAGAAACATGAGAAATTTAAATTATTAAACTTTTTTTAAAGGTTCATATATATATATATATATATATATATGTGTGTGTGTGTGTATTTACACATGTACATACACGTATCTCTAAATACATATTTCTACATACGCATATATATATATATATATATATATATATATATATACATGTATTATTTTAAAAACCAGTAATCTACTGACACACGTATTTCGGAGCCCTACTCCTCTTCAGCGTAGCTTGACTGTTTTGGGGATTCGAACCCCGGACCTTATGCATTTCAGGCCAGCGCCCTAAACCATTGCGCTATGATGCCATAGACCATTTACTGTTTAGTCGTTTATCGTTTTATATATATATATATATATATATATATATATATATATATATATATATATATATATATATATATATATATATATATATATATATATATATATATATATATATATATATATATATATATATATATATATATATATATATATATATATATATACTCGGGGTTTTTTTATATTCAAAAGTAATGGACTAATGAATTCAACGAGGTTGTTAGATAGTGCTCAATAAAAAGAGCTGATAATACTTGTTTATTGTTATATAAACATGCTCACATCCCGCTGCTACAAATAGCCACTTGTTTCAATCAAACAACAGATATCATCAGGCAGCGACTTGACTATTCAAAAGTTCAATGAATAATCAGTTATAATGGTTATTCATTGAACTTTTGAATAGTCAAGTCGCTGCCTGATGATATCTGTTGTTTGATTGAAACAAGTGGCTATTTGTAGCAGCGGGATGTGAGCATGTTTATATAACAATAAACAAGTATATATATATATATATATATATATATATATATATATATACACATACAAAACTCGTTCCTAAATTAAGGCTTCTTATTATTTTACTCGAAAATTAAAACGGTGACAAATTATGAGGATGGGAGTCATATCATTAATACAAGTCACCTTATGTGCTCCAGAATTTTTTTTTCTTTTTCACATGGTAGTCAACACTTATCAAGGCCTGGGAGACACTCATTTTGCTATTTTCTCGTGTGGCTTCCAGTATTCAAGTCCGAAACGCTGTTTGCTCCTCACAATTCTGTCGACATTCTGAAATAGACGAAATCATTCTCTTTGTGTGGTGGTATTTACAGTAATTGTGTACTAGTACGACACCATTTAAATACGTCATAGTAGATCTTTCTTAATGTTCATTTATTGCGGACTATTATCCTCATCTTTTCAGTTGTTGTTTCACGACGTTTCGCCAAATTATTCCTCTGGCCTTCGTCAGGTGGTAACCGCGATGGGGTAGGAACTCCTAATCGCCTAACTACATTCTCAGCAATTACTGCCTTCCATATTTGTTGCCGTTTCACCACGTTTTTTTTTTTTTACTTTTGGTTGGATTGAAACCGCTATCTTCAGACAATTCTCACCTGGAACCGTAAAGATTCAACGTGTTTTTCCACTGCGCTTTCGAATGCCAGAGGAATGATTGGCCGAAACGTCATGAAACAACAACAAAAAGATAAGGATAAAATCCGCAATAAATAAAAATATATAGATCATACAAATTTCAATAATGAATTTCAATTAAATAATAAATAAATATATCTTGTGGTCTCATGATTTAGTAGATTCAAAGTCAATAATTTATTTAGTCTGGTGGAGTATCAAATTCCTTACTGTTACTAGATGTTTCATACCTTGGAGAAGGTGCGGCATGTTAGTAACAAAATATCAGGCATATCAAGGAGATATACTTGTGCCTCGATTACTATTTTATTTTAAATATTTTAGCAGGGTTTACTTGTACGAAATGTATCATTATGATATGTTAGCCTGATAAGCCCTCAAACAGAGATAACTTAATTTGAAAAGTGTCTAGTAGGCATTCAAGTTTTATGCACTAGGTATTCAAGTCATAATCAGTTTCTTATCAGTAGGTATTCAAGTTCTCTCCTATAGCGTTCAATTATATTTGTTATTTTATGTTTCATCGTACACTTGAAAGCCCGTGATAGAAGTCGTCTTCTGAACAAATCGATAACGTTGCTTGCTAATGAAAAACAAAAACAGGAACAAAAGAAGTTGTCTTTTATTTGGATAATTCTATTTTCTATTTACACGCCTATTATTAATTTTTAGCCAATCTGAATAAACGATTTATTTGTAGTTTGAGGCATAACGCCATATTCGGCTGGTGTTTCTAGTGATCGTCAACATACAAGCATCGGCAGAAGTACGTTTTTGTTTTGTTCAAGAAAAGGTGTAAATATTTATGTCG